>NW_003852678.1:246396-258864 GCF_000181295.1 Otolemur garnettii
CCGCGCGGGCCGTTAGCCGACCTCGCGCTGCCGGCCTCCCGCGCGCCCCTGCCCGGTAGCCCGCCGGCATCCGAGCGTCGTTCCCGCGCGCCCCTCTGCTCTGGGTCTTCCCGTCACCTCTAGGGGATCCTTCCCGCGCCCTTTCCCAGCGGGCCTGTGGGCACCGCTGGGTAGGGGGTCTTCCTTGCGCGCACCTTCTCCGGTGGGGCCTCTCGACACACACAGGTGGTCCCGCCCGTACCCCTTCCCTGGTGGGCACCCCCGGAGCCCCGGTAGATCCTCCCCAGCACAGCGGGTGAGGGTTCCTCGCACGCCCTGTCCCTGGTGAGCACTCCTGTGCCTCTCAAGTGATCTTCCCTGAGTCCCTAGCGCGTCCTGGCACCGATCTGTCCCACACCTCTCTTCCAGGCTAACCCACGTGAGGCGGTCTGTGTCCCTGCCCTGCCGCCCAGCCCCCCAGGTCGTCAATGGAAGTGGTGGCCCCCGCCCCTCGTGTGACAGGTTCCTGAGCTGCATAGCCTGGACCAGCGACTTAGCGAGAGAGCCACCCTCTGAAGGCCCCCACCTGAGGCTGGGGTGCAGAGACCTGCTGACCCCACGCAGACCCAGCCGGCGGGTGCTGGGAAGACTGTGTCCTGTGTGGAGTAGGTGCAGCCTCCTTCCAGCACCAGAAGAATATGTGAGCCTGTGGTTTTGCTGGTATTAAGGTCCTAGGACAGCAGAGAGCCCAGCAGCCCAGACACCCATCAGGGATCTGAGAGGACACAGAGAAAGGGACCCATCCCAGAAGGAGCTTGGAGGCAGGTGCTGTCAGTGTCTCAGAGGTGAGGAAAAGGAGGCTTGGGGGGGGGGGTGCTCCAGCTTTCTGATCTGTGCAGTACCATCGGCTACTGTGCAGTCTGCTCAGATGAAGATCTGTGGCTGAGGATGGGGACCTCCAGTTGGAGGGATGTCCCTGTGGGACAGGCACTGGAAGCAATCCAGGCAGGAGCTGGAGATCAGGAGCCTGCCCGGGGCTGCAGTGAGGGTGTGGGCAGGTGGGCTAGAGCACTGAGGAACTGCCCGCCATGTTCTATGCAAGACCTATCAAGGTGGGTTGGAAACAAACAAAGAATAGATAATATATAAAGTCATGAGTCATTAAGTGCTTTGCAGGTAAGGGTAAGAGGACAGAGGGTGGTAACAGGGAGGGGCACCATTAGGGAGCTCCGGGAAAGGTTTCAAGAGAGAGCTAAGAGGCCAGTGACTCCACAGGACGAAATCCTACGTCGGCCCACGTGGGGCCTTTGAGAACTTTGGCTTTGCTGCTCAGAAGGCCCTGAGTGTCCTGAGCTGACCTTTATTCAGAAGGACCCCTAAGGCTGCACATAGTAAGGGGTGGCAGCCAGTGGGAGTGGCAGGTGCCCTGAAACCCAGCCTAAGGCTCAGGGTGCTAGAAAAAGTATTAAAAGATATTCTGCAAGAAAGTTTCTCTGGAATAACAACAGAGCCTGTGCATTGCTCCAGAGAAACGCATACAGCATGATTTACACTAAGACCCATCTTGCCTGTTACTAAACTTCAAGAACTAATGTAACTATTTTTCGGAAGAAAATCACATACAAGGACAATCAGTTAGCTGCTGATTTCTCCAGCCACATTCAAAGCCTGAAGACAAAATTCTTAGGGAGGGCGGCACCTGTGGCTCAGTGAGTAGGGCCCTGGCCCCATATACCGAGGATGGCGGGTACAAACCTGGCCCTGGCCAAAAACTGCAACAACCAAAAAAAAAAAAAAAAATAGCCAGGTGTTGTGGCGGGTGCCTATAGTCCCAGCTACTCAGGAGACTGAGGCAAGAAAATCAACTAAGCCCAAGAGCTGGAGGTTGTTGTGAGCTGTGACTCCACGGCACTCTATCAAGGGTGACAAAGTGAGACCATCTCTAAAAAAAACAAAATTCTTAGAGAAAGAAAGTACAACCTAAGAATCTTTTCCACAGCCAACATATGCAAGTATAGTGGCCTTAGGAAGACATTTTTAAAATACAAGAACCTAAAAAATAAGTCTTTAAAAATTTTAAAACTGACCTTAAGTCTAGCTGACAAAGATACAAATCAAAACAAAGAATCTAAGTGGTCCAAATACTGGCAGTGAGCTCACCGCACTCACACCCAGGGTGATGAGGTCAGAGTGGAATGTCAACATCAGGTCTTGGTGTGGGAAATGACAAGGGTGAACAGGGAGACAAGTCACTGCTGGTCCTCTCCACTCATAGTCAACTAAGTAGGCACTAAGTGGAAACTGCTGCTGAAAACAAATGGTGCCCATCTCTTGACGTTTTGGTAATGTCTAAAGGTAATCACAGGAGAATCTCAAATTTGGAGTGAAGCAACATTCATCTGATTTCAACATTAATTTTTTTCTCTGAACTATTTTAAAATTTATGAGGAAAAAAAGAAAATTTAGGCTTGGTGCCTGTGGTTCAGTGGTTAGGGCACTGGCCATATACACCAAGGCTGGTGGGTTTGAGCCCAGCCTAGACCTGCTAAACAACAATGACAACTACAACAAAAAAATAGCCGATGGCTCAGCGCCTGTAGCTCAGTGGCTAGGGCACCAGCTACAGAGCTGGCAAGTTCCAACACAGCCCAAGCCTCCCAGACAACAATGACAACTACAACCAAAAAATTGCCCCCCAAAATAGCAGAGCTTTGTGACAGGTGGGCACCTATAGCCCCAGCTACTTGGGAGGCTGAGGCAAGTGAATTGCTTAAGCCCAAGAGTTTGAGGTTACTGTGAGCTGTGATGCCACAGCACTCTACCGAGGGTGACATAGTGAAATTCTGTCATAAAAAAAAAAGAAGAAAACTTATAAGGAGTGGCTCTAGACTTATTTCTATGTTTCCATATATCCTTTCATTTCCATATATCCATTTAGAAATAGCTGGAATAACCTAACCAAATGTTAATAGCTGTTCAGTGATTAGATTGTGGACAAGTTTTTAAAACCTGCATTCTTCATTATATTGCAAGAATTTCTGCATAGCTCACAGCAACCTCAAACTCTTGGGCTCAAACGATTCTCGTCTCAGCCTCCCAAGTAGCTGGGACTGCAGGAACCTGCCACAACACCCGGCTGTTTTGGTTGTAGCTGTTGTTGTTTGGCAGGCCAAGGCTAGATTCAAACCCGCTAGCTCCATATGTGGCTGGCACCTTAGCCACTGAGCTACAGGTGCCAAACTTTTTTTTTTTTTTTTTTGACCGGGGCTGGGTTTCAACCCGCCACCTCCAGCATATGGGACTGGCGTCCTACTCCTTTGAGCCACAGGCACCTCTCCACACTTCCTTTTTTTTTCTTTTTTAAAACATAGTCTCACTTAGTTGCCCTCTGTAAAGTGCATCATAGCTCACAGCAACCTTGAACTCAGGCTTATGGGATTCTCTTGCCTCAGCCTCCCAGTACCTGGACTACAGGCACCTGTTGCAACACCTGGCTATTTTTAGAGGCAGGGGTCTCGCTCTTGCTCAGGCTGGCCTTGAACCTGTGAGCTCAGGCAATCCACCCACCTCAGCCTCTCAGAGTGCTAGGATTACAGGCGTGAGCCACCATACCTGGTCTAAGCCATGTTTTTTATTAGGGACAGTGCTAGGCGTTGCCTGGTAGCACACAGAAAAGACACAGGCTACATCTTGCAGGCACCCCTGCTAGTCCTCTGTGGCCACACCACCCCTGCCAGGGTCTCCAAGCTACTGGCCCCTTCCTGCTTGAGGTGTCAGAGCTGGCCAGCGTCACAAGCTGAAAAAGGTGCTGGAAACCTGGGGAGACCATGTGGCCAGCCCTGACTAGCCTGCATGCTGGAGACTGCCTCCCTGGACCCCAACGCCCCCTGCTCCATGGGGGTACCTAGGTGGGTCCCTACACAAAGCACCTGAGTCCTGGGGAGCCCAACTGCACTGTAGAAAGCTGGGAAGGAACTCACTTGTTGGATATGCAAAGTGAGGACATAGTTTAGGTGTATGGTGGTCACGTGCAGTGTTCACTGGCAGCAGAGGCTATGTGATTCCTGCCACACTGGAGCTGTGGGACTCTGGCCGGGTCCTTGCAGCTGCTCCCAGAGCCTTCACACTCTCAAGCCTGCTTCCCCAGCTTCACCTTGATTTCACGTTGCTTCAGAAACTGGCCCTATCCTTTCTGGGTATATCAGGGTGCACAGATCCCTTCTTATTGCATAGGCTTCCTCAAGTCCTGCCCTAATCCAGGGCTTCACAGCCAGGACAACATTAACATCAGGAGCTGAGTCAATTTGAGTTTGGGGGCTGCTCTGTCCACTGTGGATCTCAAGCAGTGAGATTCTACCCATTGGATGACAATAGCACCTGGGAGAAGGCAGAATGTCCCCTCCCCATAGATGTCCCAGAACCTGTGGACAGATTACATGGCAGAAGGGAACTAAAGTTGCAGATCCATTGACCTTCAAACAGGGAGGTCATTGTGGATTTATCTGGTTGGGCCCAGTGCAGTCCCTCACAAGGGTCCTTAAATGTGGAAGAGAGGGCAGAAAGATGCCCCACTGTTCAGAGGACGGAGCATGAGCCAAGGGCTGGGGGTGGCTAGTTGAAGCTGGGAAAATCTGGGGAGAGATTTTCACCTGGAGACCCCCAAAAAGAGCATAGCTCTGCCAACACCCCTACTGGGGCCCAGTGAGGCCCACTCATACTTCTGCAGAACATGGCTGATGAATTTCTGTTGTTCTAAGACACTAAACCTGTGATCATCTGTTATGCAGCCATAGGAACTAGTGCACAGCCCCTAGCTGCAATACCAGACTGTCTCCAGGCCCTACCCTGCACCCGGACTACCTCTGCTGGCCCTGTGCCCACCACAACCAGCAGGAGGGGGAGATCTAGAAGGGAGAAGAGGAGCAAGCAGCCTGAACTATAGCTCTCGGCCCCCACTGCACCTGCATCTCTCCCACCCTGTCATCACCAGGAGCCTCTGAGGAAGAGGACAGGTCTTGAGGGCTGCCATCCACCTATCCTCTAAATCCTGAGAAGGACAGAGATCCCTGGGGCAGACAAAATTACATTCAGGGGACTCCACAGAGGACGGGGGTGGGGAGCACCTAGCTATGTGATCCTGGAAGAGAAGGAAGCTTTACTGAGTCTTACAGAAAGAAGGAGAAGGGAGAGAGGTAGGAGCAGAGGATTCAACTGTGCGGGGCAGCAGGTGGCTGGCAGCATGGTCAGGTCTATGTTGGCCGTGAGCTCTGGAAGCCAGGCCAGGGCAGCCTGCTGGTGTGTGCTACCACATCCATGTGGTAGCACAAGCCTGGCTCTTGCCCTTGCCACCAAATCTCTTCCACCCAGCCCCTCCCCCTGCCACACAGAAGCCCAGTCAGGCCTCTGACAGTTGCTGAGTTCTAGGGTACTTCACCCACTCTAACCCCAGCTGCTATCTTGCCTGCCCCACCACCCCCCAGGGATGGAGCCACTGCCCTCCTCCCTGACTCCATTCCAGTCCCTCTCCAGCTTGGTCTGCCCAGAATGCAGCCCTGCCAGATCACCCTGAACTCAGAACCCTCCTGCAGGCCCTGGCACACAAAGGTAGTCACTGCTGCTGGCCCAGTCATCACACCAAGCTCACTGTCCAGAGACTGAGGGGCATCTTCTCTCCCAGGGAGCCTCCCTGTGTATCCAGGCCTTCCCAGGACTCCTTGCTCCCACCACTCCGACCATACTACCTCCCCCCGGGTCACATGTGCCAATTGGGCCTTTATAGGCAGGACCTAATAGGACCCTTCAGTGTCCATGGCATGGAAACACCCCATCCCTGGGGACCTCTGGTTTTGGCCCACAGCCTGCTATTAAGCAGGCAGATGCCCAGTCCCCAAGCCAGCCCTCACCCAGGTGAGCAAAGGAGCCGAATCGTGAGCTAGCTCCTGCCTGGACAGCCCTGAGGCCAGGCTGGGGCAGTACCCTCTCCCCTAGTAGCCCCCTGTGCTCCTTGGTCAGGCCTCCCAAGGCCTCTCTGGGCCATGACCCCTGATAGGACACACAGAGGCCACACACACCTATCCTACTGGTAGACCCCCCAAAGAAAGGCACAGGAGGACAGACAATGAGCTAAGTCTTGTTCTTAGGAGGGAGGCGACCTCAAAGTCTCATGCCAGAAAGGTGAGCTCCGGGCCAAGAAGGTGCTGGCAGACTCAGCAGGCCTCAGTGGGTGAGAGAAAAGCACATCCTTATCCACGTCCTCTGACACGAGCTGGGCCACGATGTGCATGATGTCCTGGGGGTGACCGCAGGATCAGGGAGCCACAGGCAGGGGACCCCTCAGTGCTTATGGCATGGAAACACCCCATCCCTGGAGACCTCTGGTTTTTGCCCATAGCTCAGTTTTTTTTTTTTTTTTTTGAGACAGAGCCTCAAGCTGTCCCCCTGGGCAGAGTGCCGTGGCATTACAGCTCACAGCAACCTCCAAGTGGCATTACAGCTCACAGCAACCTCCAACTCCTGGGCTCAAGCAAGTCTCCTGCCTCCGCCTCCCAAGTAGCTGGGACCACAGGCGCCCGCCACAACGCCCGGCTATTTTTTGGTTGCAGCCGTCATTGTTGTTTGGCGGGTCCAGGCTGGGGATTCGAACCCGCCACCTTAGGTGTACGTGGCTGGCGCCTTAGCCGGTTGAGCTATAGGCGCCGAGCCCCCATAGCTCAGTTTTAAGCAGGCAGATGCCCAGTCCCCAGACCAGTCCCTGCCCAGGTGAGCAAAGAAGCCAAATCCTAAGCTAGGCCCTGCCTGGACGCCAGTGCACCTCCCCTCTGTTCCCCCCAACCCCCTGCAACCCACAGCCCACACACCCCACATCCTGGACTCTTCCAGCTGCCCAGCACTGCCAGCCGCCGGCGCTCATCAATGCTGATGCTCCAGTGGCGGCCCCAGCGTCCACAATCCGGTGGCTCACACACCTGCGGGGACAGAGTAGCAATCTCGAGCAGGCTGGGGTGTACCACCTCTCTATGAGCTCTGCACCCTGGGAGGGAGACTCTAGCCTCTCCTGCTCACTCTCTGCAACCCCCCCAGCAGGCCCTCTGGCAATGTGCCTGCAATGGCTTTGTACCGAGGCTCTGTATCTGGACACCCCTCGCAGCACAGTGGGTCAGTGACTGTGAGTTCTTACCTTACAGCTGGTGCCTGGTGAGAGGGGTGCTGAAAGGCAGGGCTCAAGGGTCTAAGCCACACCTTCCTCCTCGCAAGCACCCTCTAAAATCAGAGAGATTTAGAGAAAATATAATGTACTTGTGTCCATTAGGACAAAAGACCAGGCTCTAGGACTGGGTGCTGGTGAATGGGAGGCAGGGCCCTGGGAAAGGCCAGAACCAGGTGCTGGGATGACCTCCACCCAAGGCCCAGCTTCTGGGGCAAGCCATCTGTGAAAATCCCTCCAGATGCTCCCTGACCAAAGGGCATGGAGGGCTGTTGAAGGGGTACAGCCCCTCACGCTCAGACATGGTAGTTTAGCCTCATGTGTTCCCTGAGGAACGTGGCCCTAAGATGGAACAATTAGCTCCAAGAACAGCAACAGGCTGCCTCTGTAAAAAGGGATTAATATAAACACAAAAAGTATAGCCCCGCATTCTCCAAACAATTAAAAATAGAATTACCATGCAATCCAGCCATCCACCTCTGGGTATGGACCCAAGAGAACAGAGAGCAGGAGCATCAACACAGACCCATCTAGGCATCTACCAATGGGTAAATGAATAAGCAAGATGGTTAAATTCTAAGATGGAATGTTATTTACCTTTAAAAAGGAAGAAAATCCTGATACCTCCTGCAGCATGGACAAACCTCAAGGATGTTATGCTAGTTGACCAAGCCAGTCACTTAGAGCAAAGCTGTACAGCGCTACCTGCACGAAGTCCCAGCCAGGAGAAGTGGAAGATAGGGGTCAGGGGCCCGGGGAGGAGAGACAGGGAGGTGTGTTTAAGGGGCAGAGTCCCAGTTTTACAAGATGAGAAAGTTCTGGAGTACTTAGCACTACTGAAATGCACACTAAAAAATGATTAAGATGGTAGAAAAAGTGGAAATTTGGACATAGACTAACATGGAGAGAGGACGACACTGAAGAGATGGCCAAGCACAGGTAAGGACAGAGCCTACAGCACGTTCCCCTGCAGTCTTCATGTGGCCATGCTGTGCACGCAGGGTTTGTGCCCCAAATTCCCATGAAGGCCTCACCTCCAAAGTGACAGCTTTAGCGTTGGGGCTCAGGGAGGTGAGCAGGCCATGAGGGTGAAACCTTAGGAGCAGGAGTAGTGCCCTTACTTACAGATGGTGCAGACACACCCTCTCCCCACATCAGGAGGACACGCTGAGGAGGCTGTGAGCCAGAGGCACCTCCACTGCACAGCAGCACTTCAGACTTCAGCCTTCCAAGCCGTGTGACATAAACTTCTGTTTGTAAGGTCTACAGTACTTTGGTCCCTAGCCCAGACTGACCAAGACAAGCCAACCCTACTGAATGGTGATTTTAGACTTCCAGAGTCTTAAGACCTGAGAAGCAATACATTTCTGTTTTTAAAAAAGTGATGTCCCCAGCCCCAGCTACAGCTGTTCATTGAAGAAAGCCACAGCTGACTAGTTTAGACCCTGCACTGCCCCAGCACAGAGGAGTTTCCTTCCCAGTAAAATGATTAGCCTATGAGTAGCGGCCGCAGACGCTAAGAGCTGGGCGTCCAGTGCAGAGTGATGGCAGAGCTGCCCAGCCGTGTCCAGGGAGTCTTCAGAGGACACTTGCCTGTGCATGCAGAGTGCACAGGGCCCAGCTGTGCAGCCGAGGAGGCCTCCATCAGGAAACACACAGTCCCAAGCCAGCCAGAGAGAGAAGAGACTTGGAGGAGAGAGGGAGATGGCCAGAGGGGAAAACATGCCAACCCTCCTCTTCACCACTGTTTTTGGAGGTAGGATGTGCCCAGAAAAGAAAAGGAGGGCTGTTCAGAGGACAGGAGAGCTCTTCAAAATCAAAGACATAATTTCATTCAGAACTGAAGCTGGATGGAGGTATGGGAAGGTGCTATACTCAAGACCCCTCGCCTGTGCCAGATGACACACGTTCCCTTTGGCATGTGACTTGACAGCATTTCCCACCAGAGGACATCCTCCTGGCCCCTCACATGTCGTCCAGAGTGCAGGCATCACAGGTGCTCGTGTGGCCTGAGAGGCCTCCTGTGTCCCCCATGAGCCACAGGCACAGCATTCCCTGGGGAGACCCTGAGAGTGAGGGGCAAATGCAAGATGAACAGAAGACGAGAGTTCACTCATCTCTCTGAGATTTCAGAGCATCACTACAGCGCATGCTAACACACAAGGATTAGAAACAAAAAAGCACAACAAAAACTGTATAGAACATAGCTGAGAAACATGACAAAACCAGAAAATCAATCCTGCAGATCCAACGTGCACCTGATAAAATTTTGAGGCAGAGACAGAAAACACACACACTCTCATACTCACATCCCAACTGCCCAGAAATGGGAGAGCCAGGCTGGAGGCAGAGAGGCCCACAAAGGACAGAGCACAGGCTGACATGACAAGGACAGTCTTGAAAATCTTCAGAAATAGAAAGCAGGGCACATATCAAGAATCAGAGGTCTGAGTGGCCTAGGGTACCACACAGCAGCTCAGCCAACCAGAAAGTGATGGGACAGTGCCCTGAAGTCCTGAAAGACAATTTCCCACTTAAAATTTTCACCTAACCAAAGTATCATTCAACTGCAGAGATGGAAGAAAGATGTTTTCACATCTTTAGAGTATTTAAAATCTCAAAAAACTTTTAATATCCTCTGAACCCTGCTATACCCCATGAAGACCTTCTCAGGTTAAAATGAGAGGCAAAACAAGCAGGGCCAGCCAAATGGGTCCTGCAGGGAGGGCGCCGGAGAAAGGTGGGCCTATGGTCACTGTGAGCAGCAGTAGGGCCAGGGTTCCAGGAAGGCCACTGCCAAGGAAGGTGCTCCCAGATGACCAGACATGTTTAGGTCTGTGAGGAGTGTCATAGGTTCCTTGGAAATTTTGGGAAAGAATTAACAATTATAGAAAACGGGGTGCGGTGCAATGGCTCACACCTGTGATCCCAGCACTTTGGGAGGCAGAAGCAGGTGGATCCTTTGAGCTCAGGAGTTCAAGACTAGACTGAGCAAGAGTGAGATCCATCTTTACTGAAAATAAAAAATCTAGCCAGGTGTTATGGTAGGCACTTGTAGTCCCAGTTACTCAAGTGGCTGAGACAGGAGGATCACTTGAGTTCAGGAGTTTGAGGTTGCTGTGAGCTGTGATGACGCCAGGGCACTCTAGCATGGGCACAGAATGAGACTGTCTCAGAAAGGAGGAGAGGCAAAGAGAAAAGGGAAAAGAAAAGAAGGAGGTGCAGGGGACACTACAATCTCCATCCAAGAAAGGAGACGTCATGATACCTCAGTCTAAATGGCAGGCTCTGGGGAGACAGCTCTAAGCTGAGGGCACAGATGGCGTGTTCTTTTTTTTTTTTTTTCTTTTGAGATAGAGTCTCAATTAGTCACCCTGGGGTTGAGTGCTGCAGCATCACAGCTCACAGCAACCTCAAACTCTTGGTCTCAAGTGATTCTCTTGCCTCAGCCTCCTGAGTAGCTAGGACTACAAGAGCCCACCACAATACCTGGCTATTTTTTAGAGAAGGAGTCTCAGTCTTGCTCAAGCAATCAATCTGCCTCGCCCTTGAAAAATACTGGGATTACAGGCGCGAGCCACCACTGCCAGCCTGCACACAAGTTTTAATTAGAGTGGCACAGAACCTAAGAGTTCTGAGTAATTAATAGGTGTGACCTAACAGACATAGGAGACCTTGCACAGAACCCGTGCCACAGAGTCCGTGCTCTCATCAAACAAACAGGCTATGCACACAAACTGGCCACCTACAGGTCCCCCAGCCCACAGCAGGTGCCCAGTGCATGGTTCTGTAGCTGCCAAGCAACACTCCAGAGGACACAGGCATTCCACAACACTTTACTAATTAGCTCCTGGATGAAAACATATCAAGACTGAAATGCCAATTTATTTAGAAGTGGGCAATAGTGAAAGCAGACACACAGCCCAGAATAATGACCAAGCAAATCACTGGAAAAGCCAGAAAAAGAAAAAGAGAAATTCATTTAAAGCTTAAAGATGAGATTATGAAAGATTAATGAATAAATAAGAATGAAAAAAATAGTGAACAATGATCACAAATGGGTTCTCTTAAAAAAAAAAAACCAATGAACAGAATTAAGCTTTTCCTTCCATCTTCCTCACTTTTGCCAACATTTTCATGGTCAGCATCCAGTAGTGTCTTCTTTTTAGGAACTGCAAGTCCATAGATTTGATCCACTTTTCTATTTGGTTTCCAAAACAGTTTTTTCATTGCTTTAAGCATCTCTTCATAGATCCTGGCTGTAAATATGTGAACGCTATAAATTTCACAAATGTTTTCTCTAGGTTGTTGTTTAACACTTTGTATCTCTGCACCATACTTTAAAAACTTTGTAGTTAAGATCTGTCAGACTTTTCCTTCAGGGGTTTTGTGTTTGGCCACAGAAAGGCATTTCTCGATCCCAGATTTTAAACACTGCTCTTACACACCTGCTGTGGGTTTAACGGTCAGTGTGTTTTTCTCTAGGAGAGGGAGGCTGCACTCTGCGTCCTCAAACTACGGCCCATAGGACACATGCAGCCGCCTAGGACATTTATCCAGCCCGCCAGGTGTTTTTGTTGCCGCTGCCTGTCCTGCTTAGCAGCAGACTCGTCCCGGGGCCGGCAGTTCAGCCCGCCAACAGTCTGAGGGACAGTGAACTGGCCCCCTGTTTAAAAAGTTTGAGGACCCCAATGGACAGCAAGTCATCCCATACCATTTGTTATTTTTTGTTATGTTTGTTTTTTTGAGACAGAGTCTCAAGCTATTGCCCCAGGTAGAGTGCCATGGTGTCATAGCTCACAGCAGCCTCCAAACTCGGGCTCAAGAGATCCTTTTGTGTCAGTTTTTCTATTTTTAGTAGAGATGCGGGGTAGGGGGGGAATCTCACTTTTGTGGCTCAGGCTGGTCTCAAATACGTGAGCTCAAGCTATCCACTCACCTCGGCCTCCCAGAGTGCTGGGATTACAGGCATGAGCCACCTCGCCCAGCCCCACACCATTTGTTGAAAGGTCCATTTTCCTGTTTCATGCTCAGCATAAACTAAATCCCAAGATTTATGCAAGGGTTGATTTTAGGACTGCTTGTCTCAGGTTGTGGATGTTTTTGCCATGCTATACAATTTCATTTTCTTTCTTTTTTCCTTTCCTTCCCTTTTCCTCCCCTTCCTCCCTCCCTGGGTTAGGGTTCAGGTTCAAGTTTGAACACAGTCTCATTCTGAGTCTCACTCTGTTGCCCTGGATAGAGTAATGTGGTGTCGTAGCTCACAGAAACCTCAAACTCTTGGG
>NW_003852678.1:259408-285694 GCF_000181295.1 Otolemur garnettii
AGCTTTCATATAAAAGGTATAAATTAGTTTCATAATAGGGGTGTGTACATTGGATACTTTTTCTTCCATTCTTGTGATACTTCGCTAAGAAGAACATTTTCCAGCTGCATGGCTCCTTTTCCAAGTAGAATTTTAAAATCTTTGTTTCTTCATAGATTTGAATTTTTATGAAATTTTTAGTGATGTAGTTTACTTTTGCATGTTTCTAAATGCTGAATAAACAAATGCACATGGCACAAATGGCTCTGTTGCTTGCCTCCTGCACTCAAGAACAGGACCATTAGACCCACACTAGCTACTGTGGGCAACAGGCATCCACACGGTTGAAGTCCATAGTCCAGGGTCAGTTTGCTGAGTTTGACAGCAAAATATGTGAACGGATGTGAGGCTGTGCAGTGTCCTTCTTCATCCCCAGGCTCCAAAGTTCCCTGGCTCCATAGGTCCATATGCTATAGTTGGGTTGGCTGGTTGTATCAGCCCTGAGGATGTCTGTTCACTAGCACATTCAGCCCATTTTCATTTACTGAATTAAATGACATATTAGCAGTCTATCTGCTGCTGTGTCCTATGTTCTACTTTTTTCCTAAGAGCACAGAGAGTTCTTCAGATATATTCTTGTCAATAATTTTTCATTAGTTGGACAGAGTAAGTTTAGAGGTCTTAAACTTGAGGAGGTTTAAATTACATGTGTAATTGCACAAAGCTCCTTTATTAATCCAAGCCTTTTTTTTTTTTTAAGTACAGAGTCTTACTTTATCGTCCTTGGTAGAGTGCCGTGGCATCACACAGCTCACAGCAACCTCCAATTCCTGGGCCTAGGCGATCCTCCTGCCTCAGTCTCCCAAGCAGCTGGGACTATAGGTGCCCACCACAACACCCAGCTATTTTTGTTGTTGTTGTTGCAGTTTGGCCGGGGCCGGGCTTGAATCCATCACCCTCTAATCCAAGCCTTTTAAATCTGACACTGGTGATAGTCCTATATCTGTGGTTGCAGGTAGGGAGCACACCACTCTTGGTATACTAGTTCTTTTGGTCTTCTAGTTCTACTGTATGCTACATACTTGTCAAAACAATCCAAAATCTTAGTTTGCTACTAAATATCAAATATGGTCCCATGTTCCAACTGAATTTGAAAGACATCAGTATTTCTCTCTAGTTCAGATGTTTTTCCCAGGCTTCATCTCCACATACCTGTCTTGAACATATCTAGATAGTTGAATATCTTCACAATTAAAATACAATTTGCCAAAAAAAAAAAAAAAACCTATGGAATGTTTCATGAATTTGTATGTCATGAATTTGTATGTTGCACAGCTGTGCTGACCCACCCCCCACTCCCACCCCCAAGCGAGCACTGCTGTCCATCCTGTGTTTCCTTCTGTCCTCTCTTGCTGCCTTCTGGGTCAATGTGTTTTGTTTCTATTCCATCCTCCCCTCCCCATTCAAAAGTGTGATTCTCTTTGTTCTTTTGGTATAATCATAGCGTGCATGTAAGCCCAGTAAAATCTGAAGTTCACAATTCTGTTCTTGTCTCAAAAAACAAGAGGAAGTTAGACTCCATTAACCCCATTCACAGGCACTGTGTTGACGTGATACCACACAATTGGCATCCTGACTCTACTCGTTTTTCTGTAGATGACTACTCGTCCCCACTGGTGTCAGTCCCCATCTCCCATGCACTGCCTTCCTTCACATCCCTCATTCCTTCCATCCATTTCAGACCTTCTGAAATCACCTCTGTGTTATTTGAGGTCTGTTCTTCAAAACTGAGGTGACAATCTGCTGGGGGAAAATTTTGTTGGTTATCATTTTAAAATCTTATGTATTTAGCCCTTTAGTAAAAGGTATTTTTTGGCTTGGCACCCAAAGCACAGTGGTTGCAGCACTGGCCACGTGCACTGGGGGTGACAGGTTCAAACCCGGCCCAGGCCTGCTAAACAACAACAACTGCAACTACAAAAATAGCTGGGCGTTGTGGTGGTGCCTGTAGTCCCAGCTACTTGGGAGGCTGAGGCAAAAGAATTGCTTAAACCCAAGAGTTTGAGGTTGCTATGAGCTGTGCCCCCAGGGCACTCTACCGAGGGAGACATAGTGAGAATCTGTCTCAAAAAAAAAAAAAAGATATTTTTGTTGAGTAAAACATTTAAGGTTGACCATCGTTCTCTCAGCATACACATATAACTCCCCTGTAAAAGCTTCCACAGCTACTAATGAGGCAACTGTTAGCCTCACTCTCCTTCCGAGGTCGGTTCTCTGTTCTGTTCTCATTGCTCTGAGTCTTTGTCCCTGGCATTTTGCAATTTTACCATGATGGGTCCAGGCAGATGATCCTCTGATTTATCCCGCTTGGAATCTGCTGGGCTCTAAAGACTACTGTCTAACCTTACTGCCTGTGACAGCCAGCCTCCAAGGTAGCATCCAGTGACTCTCATGTCCCAGCATTCACAGCCTTGTGTTGTCCCTCCCACGTTAAATAGGGACCAATGTCAATGAAGGGTATTGCAGAAATGATGGAATGTGACTTCCAAGACTTAGACACCTTCAGCCTCCACCTTCCTCTCTGTTCACTATGGGGGGGCAACACCAGGCTTGAGAACACTCAGGCCCCTATGGGGCAGGGCTGAGGCCTCCTGCCAACGTCTAGCACTTACTGGGCAGCCCCATGAGTGAGCCACTGTGGCAGCAGTCTCCAGCCTTACCTGAGCTTTCAGACAACTGTCCCTCTCCATTGTGAATATCACCTCCTGAAAGACCCTAAGCCAAAGCCACCTAGCTAAATAGCTACCAAATTCCTGATCCTACAGATAAAACACTTTTATTGCTTGGGTGGCGCCTGTGGCTCAGTGAGTAGGGCACCAGCCCCAGATACCGATACCCAGATACCGTGGTGAGTTCAAACAAAAAAATAGCCAGGTTTTGTGGTGACTGCCTGTAGTCCCAGCTACTTGGGAGCCTGAGGCAAGAGAATCACCTAAGCCCAGGAGTTGGAGGTTGCTATGAGCTGTGTGATGCTGTCACGGCACTTCATCGAGGGTGATAAAGTGAGACTCCGTCTCTAAAAAAAAAAAAAAAAAAGCTTTTATTACTTTAAGCTGCTAAGCTTTGGGGAAACTTGTTATGCAGCAATAGATAATTCATACATTTCCAAAACACTATATACATTTAGAATAAAATTTTCAAGATTCATGAAAAGTTTGTTTTTTAAAAAATAGGGACTGCACTGAATTATATGTGGGAAACTGGTTTAAAGCATTACATCTGCTCAAGCAATTATATGGTACACATATCCAAGAGGTATTCTATATGTCACCCAGTGACATTTTATAGTGTTTTTCATAGATATTGAACAAGAACAGATTTATTTCCAAAAATTTCATCATTTCTGTTGGGCCCACCAAAGTGAATGCAGCCCACTTTTCCATTTCATTTTCTGACTGGTTATTTTTAGTGTACTAAAAAACTATCAACCAGCTCAGCGCCTATAGCTCAGCAGCGATGGTGCCAGACACATACACTGGAGCTAATGGGTTCAAACCCAGCCCAGGCCTGCCAAATAACAATAACTACAACCCAAAAATAGCCAGGCATTGTGGTGGGCACCTATAGTCCCAGCTGAGGCAAGATAATTGCTTAAGTCCAAGAGTTTGAGTTGCTGTGAACTCTGACCCCATGGCACTCTACCCAAGGCAACATAGTGAGACTCTGTCTCAAAAAAACAAAAACAAAAAACTATTAACCACAATCAAACTCCCTCTTTTATTCATATTCATATATATTTTTTGGGGGGGGGGAGACAGAGTCTCAGTCTGTCACCCAAGCTAGAGGCCATGCCATGGTGTCATCATATCTCACAGCAACCTCAAATTTTTGAGCTCAAGCAATCTTCTTGCTTCAGTCTTCTGAGTAGCTGGGACTACAGGCACTTGCCACAATGTCTGGGTAATTCTTCTATTTTTAGTAGAGATGGAGTCTTGCTCTTGTTCAGACTGACCTCAAACTCCAGAGATCAAGTGATTCTCCTGCCTTGGCCTCCCAAAGTGCTGAGATTACAGGCGTGAAACACTGCCTGGATAGTTTTTGGCCTTTTACAGATTTCCAAATTCTTTCATCCTTGAGTTACAATTTTATTTATACACAACTCGACTTATTCAATATACAATCACTGAGCACTATGTGCCAGGCACTGTCCTAAACACTGTCTATGAACAAACACTGGGTCCTGCTCCTGGCAGGCACACACAAGCGAGTGAGAACATCACTCTGGTGATGAAGTTTGGCACTACTGGATGTGTCTTGTTATTCAGGATTTTTCTTTTTTTAGTTTTTTTTTTGGCTGGGGCTGGGTTTGAACCCGCCACCTCCGGCATATGGGACTGGCACCTTACTCCTTTGAGCCACAGGCGCTGCCAGGATTTTTCTTTTTGGAAACAGTCTCACTCCATCGTCCTGGGTTGAGTTCCACAGTATCACCATAGCTCACAGCAACCTCAGACTCTTGGGCTCAAGTGATTCTTCTTGCCTCAGCCTTCCCAGTGTCTGGGACTATAGGAAAACGGCACACTACACCTGGCTATTTTTTCTTTTTTTGGAGAGATGGGGTCTTGCTCAGGCTGGTCTCAAACTCTTGAGCCCAGGCAATCCACCTTAGCCTCCTAGAGTGCTGAGATTACAGGCACAAACTACCAATTTATGCCTGTAACTGGTTCATGGGTTCTTTTCCCTCTCCTGGTATGAGGGTGAGGCTAGTGCCATGCCAGCAGCAGCTCTGGGCTGTTGAAACCTCATCACTGGGCATGGCTTATTTGGCTGGGGCCGGGTTCAAACTCGCCACCCTTGGTATATGGGGCTGGCACCCTACTCACCCAGCCACAGGGTACCACCTGATCTTTATTTTTTTGGTGAGACAAGAGTCTATGTCACCCTCAGTAGAGTACTGTGGCATTACAGCTCTCAGCAACCTCACACTCTTGGGCTTAAGCTATTCTCTTGCCTCAGCCTCCCAAGTAACTAGGACCAGGTACCCGCCACAACGCCCAGTTGTTTTCTTGTTGCAGTTGTCATTGTTTAACTGATCCAGGCCAAGTTTGAACCCACCAGCCTGGGTGTATATGGCTGGCACTGCAACAGTACTATGAGCACGGAGCTGACCCATTGTGACATCTTATAGTGACCATCTTCTATGCTCATGCTGGGTATCCTGCAGCACTCTCACTGTGGGATTAGGTTCCTTCCTGGTTTCTCTAACATTCAACTCCCTGCTGGCTTTGCTTCTCTTTCCTGGATGTTGGTACTTTGTTTCTTCTAAGTTTATCATTTTCTTTCCCACTTTCCATTCTCCAGGTGATTCATTTATATTCCAACCTTTTTACTAAACATTCCAAAGCTACTATGTTTGTCAGAACAGTTTTAAATTTTTTCTGAATGTTCCTTTTTATCCACAGTTCCCCCCTTGTTTTATGCATGGAAATGTCTTCTTTTCCATTCCTGAGGATTTCACTCTCATGTTCTGCTGGGATTTTGTTCCGTCTTACCTATTTCTCCCATCTCCAGGTCCTCATCTATGGTCACGTTAAATGGGAGAAGCTATGATGCCACCCAGAGCTCCATGGAATGGAGACTATTGAGTATTATTTGAACAGGGTGGGTGCAGCAGTCAGGACGATTCTGGCAACAGCTATCTGTGAACGTCTTCCTGGGAAGGAGCCGTGTCCACGGCCCAATGCCATCCGTTTGCAGCTGGATTTCCAGTCTTCCCAGCACTGGGTGGACCACACTGAATGGCCTTGCGACCTGTGGGCTCTGTGTTGCTGTTTGGAAAGTCTCACCCTGTCACATAGGCTGGGGCACAGCGGCATCACAGCCTGTTTTGCCTCAGTAGTCCTCTGTTTTCACACATTGCTAAACTTCAAAAGGCCACCCTTTTGGTGTAATTTACCCAGGGTTTCTTCTTTCACTTTTATGGTTTTCATTTTTCTACATTTAAACCTTAGATAAAGTTTGTATTGGTAATCGTTAAGATGGGGCTACAACCTTTTTTCTAGATACCAACGGTTTCCCAGCATAATCTGTTGGGAAGTACATCTTTTCTCCATTGATTTGAAGTACCATGTTCATCCCATGCTGTGTCTGCACATATTCAAATCATTTCTGGACTTTCTATTTGGTTGTGCTGTTCATGTGCTATGTGGCTAGGTCCCCACTAGGAACTCCTATCTGCTGGGCTGAGGCTATCACGGCTATCTTTATTTTTCCATTCGAACTTTGACCAGCTGGGTGGATGGAAAAAGACAACTTTTACTGTGAATTATACCACACTGTAAAATGCCTTTGGGAGACACTTCCATGCTGGTAACTCCTCTCCTAGAATGCGGTGTCTCTCCCACATCTTTGTTAATTCCTTGGGGTTAAAGTTTCCCTCACATGTGTTTAAGTTTATTTCTGTTGTCAAATGCAAACTGGTCTTTTTCCATTATCTCTCAGAGTCTGCTGTTTCTATCTACAAAGGCTACTGATTTCTGGGTGGTCACCAGCACCCTCATCCTGAACCACCTGTGTACAGATTCCAGATTACCTTGGACTGACCATGACAGGCAGCTGCACTGTCTCCAGGTGGTGCTGGCTTCTGTCTGGTGCCCCTGGGCTGCTCAATCACATTGAAAGCTTAGAGTGTGGACAAGCGTGCTTGGTGGCTGTTTCAGCAGGACCCCATTGCATCCAAGAGCCAGCCTCCTTGGCTCTGTCCTAGCTCTAGTCTCAATCTCCTGTTGGTTGAATTCTTCCCCAGTTCTCCACCCCATGATTCCTGCCATCTTAAGAACCCGTGGTCATTTCAGCAGGACTGTTAAGAAGCATCTGTTGATGGCTAAAGCTCCATTCCTTGATGCAGACTGGACATTGGGTAAGGTCTCCTCCCTGGCCTCAGCCCAGGTCACTTGAACTCTAGAAGCATGTGTCCAGTACCATGTGGCACAGATAAGCTCATCTCTCCTGGGCTCAGGCTTGGAAGGCAGAGGGAAGGGTCAAGGGCTGGGTCAAGGGCTCCCTGGGAGGTGATACCCAAGAAGGGGATGTGAGATCTGGAGAACACTACTCCATGCCAAGGGAGTACAAAAGGTGTACAAAAAGGAAGAGCACTGCACAGAGAGAGGGTGACCCACTGTACCCCTCAGGGCCACAGCCAACAACCTAATCTCCTCCATGGGCTGGAGTGGAGGCGGCGGCAGAGGAACTCCACACAGGAGATCAAGCCTATGAGGGCTAACTGCATCCCCAAACCAGAAATCTGCAAGTTGGCAGAAATATATCAATGTCCTCTTCCCACCCTCCGTCACCAACCTCTCCCCTCTACTGCTCATAGCTCTACCGAGTCCTTCTGCCTCCCAGCTCATCCTTCACTCCCCCAATTACTCCCAGCCACCATTCCATCTCTTGGAACTGCAAATGTGGCTGAACTGCCTGAGAAGGGCCCCTGTGTATTTGAAGACTGTGGGCCGAACAGAGTCCTCTCCCAAATCCCTACATCTTTGCCCCTTGGACACAGGGCCCTGCATATCTTTCCAACCCTGTCCAGAATGGAAGCCCTGTAGCCCTGTCCTTCCTCCTGAGCAGCTCTTACCCAACACGAACTGTGTGTGCCATCTGGATCACCTATCTTGAGATAGAGGCCTCCAAAAGCTGGAGGAGCTGCTGGTTTAGTCCCTGCTGGAGTCCCCAGCATCCTACACCTGGTAAAGGCCTTATAGACATTGGGGCCTGAAGGACACAGCTGGGTAGACACGAGGGGGCTGTGGAAGGAAGTCCAGAAGCCTTCCTTTTCCCATTGCGTTTTAACCTGAATTTGTGACCTCGGTGAACACACGTGCAGACTGGCACACGCGCCTGTGTGGATTGACAGCTCCCCACACTGACCTGGCTGCAAGACCAACACTCTGACCAAGATTGCCCTCAGATGCCTGGGAGCCCTTGGATTGAGCTCATCACAGCCTAAACCCATCGTGAACTGGGTTTTGAACCTCCCCAAAGAGGGAAGTTGGGCTGCCTTGGCTCAGGGGCATATCCTCAGGGCCAGCAGTGTGTGGCTACTCTCTCCACTGCCTTGGTGCAAAGGTGTTTCCGGACTGGGGCTGTCACAAGCTACTAGGAATGTTTTGGTCACAACTTTCTGTGACAAATCCTCCTCCTGAGAGCTGACCTACCTGGAGGGAGAACAATGTTCCTGCAGCAAGGGTCTTCTTTCCCCTCCATGCTGTTGCCCTCTCGGCGTACGGTGGGGGCGTTTAGCACTCTTACCTGAGGCAGGTGCACTCTGTGCTCTCTCTGCGTCCAAGAGAGGCGAGTGGCCCACTGGCCTGGGAGGCAAGAGGGGCGCAGGTGCACCTACGTGCCCATCCAGGAACGTGGGGCAGAACATCCCTCCACTAGCCCCACTGTCTGTTTCTCATCACTCCTGATTCAGCCGTCTCCTAAGGCCTAAGCGGCCCCTCCCCCGTGCCCACCTCACCAGCCCACCCCAAAGCCAGCTCCTGGCATTTCCACAGATGAGCCCCGGTGGATGGAAGGGAGGTGGCCTGGGCCGGAGCTTCCTCTGCTTACCCAGTCCTCCTGAATGCTGCTCTGGGCACTGGACTGGACCCAAGCGGCCACCGGGCCCACTGGGGACGAGGGCTGCCTGAGCTCTGGGAAGAGCAAAGAAGCCGGCTTCCTTCCTTGGGGAGGCAGCTCCTGGCCGGTCATAGTCACCCCTAGCAGGCTCCTGATCTGCGCTCCACTCTTTGAGGAAGGAGCTAAAGCTGGCCAGGCAGGGCCTCCAAGACCGCCTGTGTCCTCACCACTACCCAGGCCCCCTGGGCAGATGGAAGGGGAGCCTTCCAACCGCCCGGCAGACACTGCGGGGTGAGCCTCGGGCCGGTAAGCCCAGCGGCCAGGCGGCGCGGGAACTCCCGCTCCCGCCGCCCTCCCCCACGCGAGCCCCTCTCTCTGCCCTGCCGTCCCCACTGGCGGACCGCTACGCCTCCGCGGGGCTCCCCGAAGGCTCCAGGTCTTCCGCGCCGACTCCCGGCTTCACCAGCCCCTCAGCCCACGCCGTACAGCGCAGCACCCGCGCGCTCTGGCACTGAGGATCTACACGCCCGTAGAGAATGGAGACCAGCGCGCTCCTCACCCCTCCCCCGGCCTCTGTGACCTCAGCGCCGCACTGCCGGGCCACACCCGATCCCCAGGCCCGCACCCTCCACGCCCGCTTTCTCCAGGCGGTCAGAGCCGGCGGCACGAGTACGCGCGATGCGCTGTGGGGCGGGGGGACCGGCCGGCAGCGGATTGGGGGAGGCCAAAGCGAGAGTGGGTGGGGCTCACCGCGCTTCGCCGCAGTGTGCACAGCGGCGTTCGCGCCGGAACTTCCGCTCAGGAGGACCCACGCCGCGCCTGCGCCATGGGTGCACTGCCTTCCAGGCTGAAGCCCCGCAACGTCCGTCTCCGGCACGCGCCGGGCCTCCCTGCGGCGCGGGCACAGGCGAACCTAGGGATTGATGGGGACCGCCGGCGGAGGGCCCTCAGATTTCTTCGTGTGGCAGCAGCACCTTGGAATAGTCCACATGGTTACATACGTGGCACATTAGTCTTGTTTCCCCAAAGCCACGTACACGAATCTTGTTTCCAGTAAAAAAAAAAAACAAGAAATATGTACACCCTAGGAACCGAACAGTGTGACGTGACCCATGTGGCAGCACCGACCCTGATGGGACTCACAAAGGGGCCAGCTCTTTTGCCTGGACCAGGGCGGAGCTGGCCCAGATCACACTGGACACCGACCACTGGTGGAGCCCCTGCTTCGGGGGTGGAGGGATGTGGCCCAGATGCTCTGGACCGAGGTCCAGGGACGCACATCCACCAGCCTCCACCTCACCGGCACAAGGACTGTCAGGTGGCTGTGGTTTCTAGTCACCCTTAAGGAGACAAAGTGCTTTTCCATGTACCTGGATCACCATTAAGTATTGAGACAGACTTAAGGACCGTTATTTCACTTCCAAGAAACATAGTCAACAGCGTCCGTTCTGATTTACCTATGCAAGTTTCAACTTGCTCAGCTTATAGGTGTTGCTAGGAGGGCTTTTTTCTGTGGATTTTATGTTCCTTCATTTTTGTGTATTTCAAAACTTTCATAATGACCTACGTATCTTTGGAACATCTCCATGAGGTGGGCAGTGGGAATACAACCACCCTATTTTCAACCAACAGGGAAACAGGCACAGGGAAGGGGCAAGCATAGCCGACGTCTCTACCTGACTAACCAGGCCCAGGGCATGGTGCAGTGGGTTGGACGTGGTTCTCAGGTATAGGACAGACCAACAGCTGAGATCTGCCGGCTTGGGGCACACAGGGACCTCCCGCTGATAGATGGAGGTTGTACCCATGTTCTCTCTCACGTGTGTGAGAATGAGCATGGAGTTGTAGAAACCAACAGGGAGAGTGGAGGCCAGGGCAGCCCACTGGGACGCCTTCCTCTAAAAGCTGCTCTAAGGCTAAAGCCAGGTCAAATGAGTTTTCACCATCTCTTTCCTGCTGAGTACAACCATGGCAAAGAAACTGAATGAGCGTAACAGGCTCTGCAGCCAGAAGGTTGCAGGAATGAGAGGGAAGGGCACTTGTTTTTGAGCCTCAGCTGCGAGGCCAGGGCCTGTTCCCTTACCCAGACATTTGCAGTTGGGGCAGAACCTGCAGGAGGACCAAGGAGTGACAAGGAGGGCCCCCTGCCAGGGTCCTGCTCACAGCACTAGCCCTGAGACCTTAACAGGGATGAAATGACCCTGATCAGCCACTGCAGGGTGGGGGAGGGGGCAGGTAAGAAAAGTGGGCCATCTGTCACTCCAGAGAAGGCAGGCACCCACCAGTGGCTCTGCTGCTGTTCTCAGCCTGTCCTGTGCTTGGTACTTTTTTTTTTTTTAGCACAGCCTTGGCCAGCTCTCCATCCCAAGAAACAAGGCCCAGAGCCCCATGTGCCTGTGAAGGCCACAGCTTTCAATGGGACAAGAGCTGGGTAGGCTCTTTGTATGGAGACTCCAGGGTACATGCTTGTTGAGGAAGGCAGGACTGAGGGAGCAACCCTCCCCCGTGGGACAGTGGGTAGCACTGACAGGTGGCAGTTGGGTTACCTCTCACCTACTGTGTGGCAAGGCAGATGCCAGCCGGAATGGGACCCAAGTGCAAATTAATGCTCTATGGAGCCTGTCCTAGAGAAGCACCAAGTCCTGCAGGGGTTACCTGGCTATAGCCATGGCTCTGAAGGGACAGCCTCTCTGGTCAGGTCAACCTGCTCCAGCCTTCACTGGCCACATGGCTCCTGCACATGACATGCACACATCTCACAGCTGTCCCTTCATGTACAACCCCAGATCTCAGCTCACATAGCTGGCTCTATATGCACCCAGGGAGCTGAAGGGAGCCAGGGGGAGACTCAGACCTGCCCTCAGACACCTCTGTCTCTTGGACTGGACTCTGGGACATTTGCTAGGGCTGCCTAGAGCCTTGAAGGCCCTGTGCTTGCTGAGATGAGGGCAGTGACATGGCACAAAAGCAACAGCAGCATCTCACAGACAGCCTGAAGGCGCCAGAAAGTAAGTATGGTGGGCAAGGGCTCAGGGAAGTGGGACAGATGTCTGCTGGCTCTGCCCAACTCCACGGGGACTTCAGAAGAGCAACATCTATTTGGCAGCTACATTTTAACATGTATTTAAAAGCATTAAAAATACCTGCTACTATAAAACCTCCGCCATGAGGCTGGAGTTTATTGGGAACCTTATTGGGAACCACGAGTGGGTGGCACTGGGGGTGGCTCTCAGGCAGGTGGCTCTGATGGATAACTCAGGACACCCCCCACCAGGGCATTTAGTGGGCCCTGGGCTCCTCGGCCTCTGGCCACCAAGCTCTGTGGCCTGTGCCTGACCCAGGCTCCCTGAGGAAGCGGAGTCTTGGTTTGGGGAGGGCAGGACATGAAGGCAAGAAGCCCCCTGGCTTGTGGGGGTCTGGGTGGCTCCTGAGGCCAGAGCACCTGCTGCAATCCTCAACTTGGCCTCCCAGCCACCTGCCGGAACTTTCTGGTTAACAAGCAGAGTGGTCACTCCTCCCAGCAGGGAGCGGCCCGTTAGTTTCCAAGTTGTGAGCACATTCATACTTAAGACTGTTTGTCTTTGCGTTTTTAAGTATTTGTCTCTGTCGTAAACTGAAATGTTAGCAGAAATGTAGCTGGGCCCTCCAGGTGCAGTGGCTGCTGTGAGGCAGGACACTGATCCCCTTGGTTGAAGGAGTTAGACAGTGGCCTTGGAGTGTCCGAAGATGCAGATAGGGAAGTGCTTCACGTGGGAGGACCACTGGGCAGCCAGCTGGAAGAACTTCACATCACTGCACTCCACACCGTCGATGAGGACTATAGGAGAAGACGCCTGACTGCCCGCCCACCTGCCCACCAGACCTGTTCGGCCCACCTGGCAGGGTGGCTACCTGGTCTGGGCAGGCACCAACACCCTCAAGAACCCCCCGGCTCCAGGGGTGCCCTGCCCCTGACCCCACCCCAAGGCCACAATGGACCTGTGTCCTGGGGCTGCTTGTCCACACCATCCTCCCCTCAGCACTTGCCCAGGAGGGGTCACCATAGGCCCAACCCAATGCTCCCCATTTAAAACAAGACTCCCTCAGGGCAGCCTTGCCCAGGAAGGCGTCCTGAGAGGACAGGTTCTGAGAATGCCCTCTCTGAACAGCTGAGTGAAGAGTGGCTTTCCCCACTGCAGATCACACATCAGTATTTCAAAAATGCAAAAAGAACTGAAAAACTTTCTCAGAATTTGAAAAGCTAGTGCCTGCACATCAGTGCCTTAGCAGGGCATGCTGAGACTGTCATGGTGGGTTGGTTATTTGGGGAAATTTTTTGTGAGACAAGGCCTCACTGTCACCCAGACTGTAGTCCAATAGCAACATCACAGCATCCTGCAGCCTCTAACTCCTGGGCTCATCAATCCTCCTGCCTCAGTCTCCTGAGTACCTGGGACTACAGGTGCATGCCACCACACCTGGCTAATTTTTTGATTTTATACAGATGGGTGTCTCACTATGTTACCAGGCTGGTCTCGGACTCCTGACCTCAGTGGTCCTCCTACCTTGGCATCCCAAAGCACTAGGATAATAGGTATGGGCCATAGTGCTTGGCTATGTGGTAAAATTTTCAAAGTACCCCAAGACTGCTCTGAGCTCCTTCCATACTTTACTGACAGAGACAGAGAAACCCTGGTCAGGGAGCCCATGCTCACCCCGCAGCATGTTCTGCTGCTGCTTGGCTGTGCATATCAGACGGCTGATGCCCTCGATGCACTGGCTTTTAGATTCCACGTCCTTGTCCTTCGTCTTCTTAGGCAGAAACATCACTGGGAGGAAAAAGCCTGGCCGTGGTCTCATTGCTCGTTCAGGCCAGGCTGGCCAGCAACACTGTGCAGCTCGGGCAGGAGCGCAGCAGCCCAAGAGGGTGAGGGGAGCTGCAGGGGCTCGACTGGACACAGCCTCAGAAACCTGCTCATCAAGGAGGACACCCTCCTGCCCAGGGCTCAGGCCAGATGTGGCCCTGACTCTCAGTGCTCTCAGGGTGTGCACTCCCTGAAGCTGCCTGCACTCCCTACCCACCCCCACCCTGCCCCCGGCCACCCAGCCCGCTTGCCTCACCCTTCTTGTTCTTCTCCTTGGTGACCACAGTCATCGACATGGTGGGCGTGGCCGCAGCCTCACCGCTGCTGGGCAGCCTGCTGACCTGCAGAGACCGGAAGGTGCACTTGAGCGTGCTTTTGGCGGCGGGCAGGTCCTTCTTCTCGGCATCTCTCTTCCTGTCCGTGGGCTGTGCAGCCGTCCAGTAGTCCACCTGCAGCCCCATCAGCTCAGCGCCAACACCCTGGCTAGGAAGGCAGAGGGAGGTGCTCACAGATGCGTCTCTAGTCAGTGTCCTAATCACGGGCCATAAGTCACAGTGAGCACCCACTCTCACTTCCTGGACAAAGAAAGGCAGTGCTTAAAGCAGGCTCTGTGGAACCACCTGCATGCCCAGGTTACTCAGGGGTGTCCCGTATAAATAACAGAGTGCCAGCAACAAAACTGCAGCTTGGGTAGCTTGCCCACAAGCTCCCTGCACTGCCCTTGGAGTCTGGGGACCTTGCAGGAGCCAGCCCATGAGTGGCGCAGCATGGCAGGAGCCCTGGATGTCCACCTCCTAGTGCACCTGGCCTTCACCCTCAGGCTGCAGCCCCCAGGGCAGCTTGGTTCTGTTTGGGTGAGCTCCGCTCCAGGGCCTGGGCACCAGCTGTCAGAGCAAAGGCCTATCTGGACCTTCTGCCTCGCCTACTTCTAAAGCCCCAACTGCTGGTCCCTGTACTGCTCAGAGGGAGGCACAGGCCCCACATGGTTCTGTGGCAGGAGGTGGGCAACTGGGCTCAGCTGTCCTGCAAAGCCCTAGAGGGACTCCACCTACTCCTTCTTTTCCCCTGGGGCCAAGGAGGGTGCCTCGGGAGATGGCTGTGACTCAGGGTGGACAAAAGAAGTAGATGGAAGCACAGAATAAAATGGGAGCAGTGTGGTCCTTTACCTGGGGGAGGACAGGCCTCCGCTCACCGATGGGGAGGAGGGTGGGGTAGGTGAGGCCTCCTTGGCTGCAGGAGATGTGGATGGTGGCGTGGAAGATAGCACACCAGAACCAGAGGGGGCTGCATCATCCGAGTCTCCTTTGAGAAGTCAAAGGTCAGGGTGAGTCCACCTACTGCCCTGCCCAGGCAGTGTCAGGTCTCTGACCAGAAGGGGCTAGGAGGCCAAGTGGCCCTGAGCCTCAGCTTCCTGCTCAGGCTGGGAAGGCTGCCTGGCCTACCTTTGTGTGGGGGCCTCGTGAGGACAGTGGCTGCTCCCCACAAAGCCAGTCCCCTCCCAATAGAGACCAGCCCCCCAGAAGGAGGTACCCCGCCTTGAGGGCTGCTCCTCCATGCTAAGCAAAGCACCACTGTGAGGCCAGGGATAAAGCTGCTCTTGGGCCATAGGGGCAGGATGGCCCTCAGGACAAGAGGGATGGTGCTCTCTGGGCTCAGGGTTCCTACTAGGGTACTGGGACTACCTGACCTGAGGGCCTCAGGGTGGGATAGGGTTACCTGATGTGGCTGAGGATGGCTCCACAATTCCAACCTTCACAACCTAGAAAGCAATGCTGGTTGTGGAAGCTGTGGGGGTGTGAGCCAACCCCCTGCCTTGCCCTCCCCAGCTCACACCTTAAGGCTCTGACCCAGTTTGGCTCTTGCCTCCCCACGGCTATGGGCCAACATGTCCAAAACAGAGGCACTACCAGGGTGGTGCTGGCCCCAGCCATCTGTCCAGGTCAGGGCAGCATGAGGGGCAGACCAGACTGAAGATGCTTAGCCTCAGCAGGACTGCCCTCTCCCAGTGGCCAGTCCTCAAGGAAGTAAGAGATTATGTCAATATGACTGGCCAGGCCCAGCTGTATAGCAAGACAGGACCTAGTTAGAGGGTCTAGCTTGGAGGCCGGTGCTGCCCCAAAGCTGTGGGAATGGAGACAGGGTCTAAGAACTGTTAAGTGCAGTGTGGCTGCTGCTGGCTGTAGGTCCAAACAGGGCAACTGGCAGGGGAAGGAGCACCCAGTCCTGGGGCCCCTAAAAGACACCCACCCTAAGGTGGCCAAGGTCTCTTTCCCAAGAGGCTGGGCCAGGTGCCTCCATGCCCATGGCTGCGCTGAGACCTCGACCCTCTCCCCCAACCTGAAGACCTCTGCTTCCATATGGCAACACCTCCTACCCTAGCAGAGCTAGGGAGCCAACACCCCTGGGCCCACAACCGCTGTGGGACGGCACCATAAAGACAAGTCCCCAGCTCAAACTCATGAGGGCCTTTCGGGAATCCTTCAAAAACATTCTGACTGTAAAAGACATTTTGGCAGGTTAGTGGTTTTCAGAGCAGGGAAAGCAGGTAGTACTCACCCCGACAAAGGGAATGAACTTTTGAGAGGACTCCTCGTCAGGGCTAAGAGCAAGGAGAACAAATGGTTAGGCTCTCCTCGGCCACCTCCACAGCACGTGGTGCCCCGGGGCACAAGCAGCTCTCCTGGCCTCACCCTTTTCCACCCTGTCTTCCCTGGCCACCACAGGACACCTGCATCCCTTCCAATACAACACACCCATGTGCAAGACACGAGACCACAGGCGGCCAATTGCTGGCAAGGGAGGCTGGGGAGTGCAATGTGGGAGGAATCTGCATCTCCATCCTGCCTAATCCCCAGGGCACTGCTTGCACCCACCATGCCAGTTATTGCCTGTGCAATGGGGGAAGGGCCTGCTGCCTATACCCTGGGGCTCCAGAAGTCTAAGTCTTCTCCGGTGCCTAGGGTGGCCACCCCAAAGCCAGGGCCTGGAGATTTTCTCCCTGCAGTCAGTGCAATGTCAGTGCTAGTGTGAGAGGCCACCTTTAGTCATAATAAGGAGCAGCTGCTGCATCTAACAGAGCAACCGTTTCGTGCAGCCTGCAGGCGAGGCCTGAACAGGAAAAGTGCCTGGTGCTTGCTACAAGTTTTGCATAGATGTGGTTCTGCACAACCTCTGGCAGAACCACAGCCTCTCCTGGGAATGTGGTTACTGTTATCCACAGAGGATGCCCAGGGCCTGAGGGCAGAAGCCAAGAAACTTCAGAGATGTCTGCCTTCCTCCTTTGATGCACATGGCCCAAGCAGGAGCTAGTCCTGTGGTCCATGTCCACAACAGACTCCCACTGACCAGACCTCACTGCAGCCTGAACAGCACTCGCATGGGACCAGTGGCTGGCTCAGAGCACGAGGCTCTACCCACGGCTGAAGAGCACCCCCTCCAGACCTGAGAAAGGCCCATGGGGCAAGGAAGGTCCTGGGCAGTGGGCTGGGTCAGCCTTCTCCACCTTTCCTTTCCTTCCCTCCTTGGCCTCAGAGGCCCCCGTGACCGGCATGTAGGGAACACAGGTACCACCTGCCCTATTCCCTTGGGCAGGCTGTGTGGTAGCTGTTGCTATCTCCCAGGGCAGTTCTGTCATGTCCACTCCTCCTGTCTCATTTCCCCAAATGACTGAGCCTGATGAGTGGTGGAGCGCTCGAGGTGGAGACTTGCATGTGTGTGGTACAAAGCACAGCCACAGCCTCTGGCAGGCTGGCAGAGGCCCAGGGATAGGGCTTCCCTTTGGTTCCAAGGAACTGACTGCCAGGCCACAGGTGCCCCACAGAAAGTCCTATGCTAAACACCAATGTGGGCTTACCTAGCAATACCCTACCCCCCAGTGTTGTCAAGAGTCCTCTGCCAGACACCCGGCATGGCCGCCTGCCCTGGCACCAGCCAGCAGCCCCTCCCCAGGAGACGGTGGGGCAGAAGCTGTGCCCACAGTGTGCCTACAGTGTGCCTACAACCGAACAAGTGGCCTTCACCCAGGGGCTGGCCCAGATTGTATGGTTAGCGTGCAGCCGCCCAAGGCTGGTCCTAGCAGGCATTCCCGTCTTCACAGTAGCCAGCAGGGCCTACCTTCCTCCAGGTAGCCTGGACACAGGAGCCCTGGCAGAGAGCCCTCAGCACCTCCAGACCCACCCAGAAGGCTTAGCCAAGGCCTTGGCACATAACAGATGGATTCTGTCCATTGTGATGAAGAGGCTTGAGTTCTTAGCCTTCCCTTCACTGCTAAGAACAGAGTTGAAATGTGTTTTCCTCTACTATTTCAAGTACATAAAACAATGTGAGTCCTGTACTCATACCTGCCTCTGCCCTGATGACAGTTTGGGCAGCCTCGTGGTCCTGGGCCCACCCAGGCTCCACCCACAGCTGCCCACTGTTCTCTTTGGTAGGTCTGGCCTGAGTCCCTCCAGGTCCAAGAGGTCACAGAAGCCAGATAGGTGTCTGTTGGCCCCCAGACCATGAGCAGCTCCAATCCCCAGGGCCACTGGCCTCTGCAGGGCTATACCCCTCCCAGAAGAGTGGTCCTTCATCCATGTTCAGCCTTGAGGCCAGCGCGCAAGATGCCACGACACGAGGGTGTTGCTAGGACTCTCAAAGCCAAGCTGTGCGTCTGGGCCATGCAGACAGCACCCAGCACTAGACATGGGCTGGCGTGACAGGGGTGACAGTGGTAGCCGTGAGACCACTACCCTGACTTTGGGCACAGAGGGGTTGCCAAGGCCTCAGTGTGCCCTCAGGAGACAGAGCCATCATAAGTCTGGCTGATGAGGGCCGCCCAGGGCATGGAGAGCAGACACCCAGAGGTGTGCTCTGTATGGCCCCAGCGGCACTGTCTGGATGCCTGAGAAGCCCCTTCAACAACTCAAACTGGCCCTGATTTCTGGCCATCCACCCCCAGGTGAGCCTTATCCCTGACAGTCTGCAGTAGCAGAGAGGTGGGCGGGGACGCACCCCTACAGACAGTCCAGGTGAGCCCAGTTTGGAGAGGGGGTGGCAGATGCCAAGTGGGACTCTGCCAGGGAGTCTGTGCCCTCTGACAACCCTCTCCTAGCGCCCTGACTGAGCGCTCCGGGAGGACAAAGTATTTCCTCTATCCAGCCAGATAATGGCTGCTGCTGCCCACTAGCACTCTGGGCCTTAGCCAGGCCCAAGCTCTATCCAGGACTCCAGCCTACCCCAACCCAGACAGGAAGTGTCACCACTGTCACGCAGCAGCAGGGATAGAGGCACAGGGTGGGAATAGGCCAGGTTTCCTAAAGCCCTGGCTAGCTGCTTGGATGAGCCAACCCCAGGACAGACGGACGAGAAGCAACAGCCAGCAGCCAGTGCATGCTGCAGGCTCTCGTGCCACAGCCTACAGAGAGCAGCCGGTACAGCTGGCCACAGGGTCAGCAGGGAGGTCCCATGGCTGGTCTTTCTCTCCCGCTGAAGCTTGTTTAGCAGGATGGGTGGGGTGCTCAGATTCCTGTCTGTCTAGGGTCAGCCCCATAGCCTTTCATGGTCCCTGGTGCTTCTTGCATGATGGCCTCTGGGCCTGCAGTGCGTCCAACAAGGAGGCCCCCAGGGACCCAACTACTCTCCACGGGGGAAGGAAAGATGGGGCGGCTTTTCCCAGGACAGTGAGTGACTTACGACACAGGGCAAAAGACACATGGGCACTGGCTGTACATGGGGCGGGGCACAGCCGTGAGGCACCCAGCCTTGGGGCTTAGAACATGAGGGTAGAGCCATCTGGACAGAGCCTAGGTACTTTGCCACTTTACCCATTCAGGAGTCTCACTGGTCTGGCCACCTCTCCAGGTGAGCTGTGACAGGTGCTGGACAGCCCTCGTGGACCCTCTGCCAGCCCAGGTGCTGGGGGAAGGCCCCTCTGGGTGTGGCAGGCGGCTCTAGGCATGGCCACTAACTGTTCCATCTCCTTGGGTGCAGTTCTCAGCTTCTTGCCTTGACCTCCTCCTGGGGCTGTCAGTAGCTGACAGTGAGGTATGGGAAGCAAGGCTGGCCTCAGGCCACCTGGATGTTATGTCAGCCAGTGGCTTCCTGGCTGCACACACACATGCTGGCTCTCTGTCTGCTCCATCCAGGGTGTCCATTTAGGAGGTGGCCAGATATAGCCACCTTTAGTCACAGTGAGAGGTGGCCATATCTGGCCACTTCCTAAATGGACACCCTGGATGGAGCAGACAGAGGGCCAGCATGGCACAAACCCCAGAGGGTCCCTCTGCTGCTCTCCTGACTCAGATTAGGGGCTGGACCCTAGGAAAAGGCCTACATCTGCCTTTCAGAGCACAAGGACTCTGGCCTGATGGGGCCACCTCACCTGCTCCCAGCTTAAAGGAAGGGTGTCAGGGAGGGAAAGCAAACTCAGTCAGGGACTCTGCTAAACAAGCCTTGAAGACCAGCCTGGGGACAAATCAGGCAGGATGCAGACTTGAGCCATACCTTAGGGTAAAGTCAAAATGAAAATGCTTTTTCCTTTTTAGAAAGCCACCAAAAGAGAAAACACAGATAGTTAAGACGCTCTCAGGAACAGCGAGGGGCCCTGGGCTCAAGCTTCCTGGGGTCCCAGCGACTCTCCACCTGCCTGCTCTGGGGCAGCAGCTGTGAGCCCTACCAGACCCCCATGTGGGGTGGCACAAGGAGAACCCAGGACAGCTAGGTGCTGTTAGGCAGCTGACAGCTGTCTCTACCAGGCTATGGCTCAGCTCTCAGTCCAGGGACACCAGAAAAGTGAAAACACCCAGCTGTTTAAGGAGGTAGCACCAGGGAAAGACTGCTGGACCCAAGCCCAGGCTTTGGGCTCCCAAGCGTTGTTCATTCTACCCTGAGCCCACGAGAACAAAAGCTCAGCACTGTCTCTCAACAGGCCCAAGGATATGGCCACTCCCAGCCAGGATGCCCAAGCTGCAGGAGACATGTGTTTGGACAGAGTGGCTGGGCCACCACCGCCCTACTGGGTCCTGACAGGTGTCCTGCCAACTGTTACCATCGGGGACATCAAAGTGCACAAAACTGGGAACGGTCTGAAACATGCCCACTTGCTCTCATCCCATCTGGTGTGCACTAGCACACTGCTTGCTCAGTGCTTTCTGTACCTGCTACAGCCCAGACCCACTGTGTTACCTCTTCTGCTTGTAGGTCAGCATGGCCTCTGCGATGGGGAGCTGGTGGGCACAGTTGGCCCCTGCAATGTACTGCCTGACGCGTGCCACAATGTCCGGCGTGTCCTGCACTGCATGAGGGGAGGCAGTGGTGGACGGGGCTGCAGCAGTAGGGGACAGTTCCCATTGGGGGCATGATGGGTCCTAGGGCTGAGTGATGGCTGTGCTGGCTGCAGCTGAGGGACCCTCTGCACTCCACCCTTGAGGTGGTTCCAGGGCCAGGGCAAGGTCTCCTCCCCTTCCCCAGACAGGCCCCATATTCTCCAATAAGCTCTGAGGTTTGTAGAGGGGAGACAGGTGTCCCAGCTTGGCCCACCAGCCCATCCGCCCCAGCTCCCCAGAGCCTGAGCCTGAGCACGAAGCAGGAAGAAAGTCTGGGAGACTGGGCCCCACTGGAGGTGGAGGGTATGGGCAGGAGGAACCCTCTCCCCATACCAGCAGCCCTGGCCTCACCAGCACTCTGGGCCTCCAGCCTGCTGAACAGGTCCCTCCACGTTGGGTCCTGGAAGAAGTTGTTATAGCGGTAGTCGACGGAGCCTAGGTACCTTGCCACAGGATGGGACCCTGCACACCAGGGAGGGCTATCACCACACATGGGACACAGAGCCACACAGCCCCTCCCACTCTAGCCATGGAATAGGGCCGCTGCCCTCTCTGTCCTTTCCCTGTGCTGCACTAAGGATGCCTGCCCAGCGCCTACCAGGCACCCATGACCACAAGGCACTTCAGTGGCATGTCGAGCCCAAGGGGGCATCTCACGGGTGCGTGCGGGCAAGGTGTCACCTCTAGGTCTCAATGACTTGGATCACGATTGGATAAGTTTGTTTTCTAACGTAATGAGTTATATATGAATCAAAAAAATTAATAGAATTCAACTATACAACACCCTGATAACCCTGAAAAGGTTCATTACTGAGCACTGGATACCCATGCTGCGCGGCTCAAGGTGTCCTGGCACAGAACCCAAATACCCAGCTCAGGCTACCTGGGTGGGCACAGCCTCACCCAGGCCACCCCGCTTTGCATATGTAGTCAGGAGGCATCAGCACAGTATGCAGAGTGTGGGGAACAATGTACATCAAAGTGGTGCCCACCTGCCTAGCTTGCCCTGCCCACCCAGCCTCCCAGCTTGCCTCTGCCCATGCACCTGCCCAGCTTGCCCTGCCTGCCCAGCAGCCCAGCTCGCTCCTGCCTGCTCATGTCTGCCCCCTGGGAGGCCCAGGGCTTGCCAGATGGCCACCCTGCAGCCCTCACCCAGTGGGATGATGAGGAAGCGCATGTAGCCCAGCCAGTCAGGAGTCTTGTGGGACAGCTGCTCCACAAAGAGCCGCAGGATGGCACTGAGGTAATGCTGAGCCCCCGCCACTGCAATTTTCACGGGTGTTGGGGGCTGGGAATTGCAGTTGCAGCTGTGATTCCGGGTGGATAAGAAAGAGGAAACAGCAGTTCAGGGGAATTGTCCTCAGTCCAGTGACCACCCATGTGGAGCCCAGGGAAACTGCTAGAAACTGGGGAAGACTGGCCAGTGCCATCCTGGGCCACCCACAGCCTAGGGTTCTGGTATTCCCTATCTAAGGGCAGGAGGCACACAGGGTGGCGCCCAGGGGTGAGGCGTGGGACTCACTATCTCTGTATCCTAGAGACGATGGTGCTGAAGGCGGCCTGCACATCGGCTGCGGAGCACGTGCACACTACAGGGAGCGTGTGCCTCTGCAGGACGTCTGAGAGGAACTGGGTGGAGGAAAGGGCTGATGCTGACTTCAGCTCAGCTGCCTGGCCACCCCTACCTCAGGGGCATGTCCAAGCAAACACACCACTGGCTCTGGCACATGGCCAGGTGGGAACGCTGGTAATGCTGAGCCCCTGCCACCATGATATTCACAGGCAGAGTCCAGGCCCACTTTGTGCCCCACAGGCCCCTACCCACCTGCCCCTGCCAGTCAGAAGTGTTCACCAGGATGATGTTCTCAGGAAGCTGGTCATCAGAGATCAGGATGTGGTTCAGCTGGTCATATACTGTCTTCCGGGGGATCTGCGGATGCAGAGGGCCATCCACACAGGGAAGAGCAGTGATGCTACCCTCACCTCCCCAGGCCTGGTGCCAGCAGTGACCCCCACCGGCCCCCGGTAGCTGTGGAGGCTCGGAGCAGGTGAGGCTAATCACCACAGGAGCTGCCTAGGCCCACACAGCTGAGTGCTTGAGCTGCCCTGGACCAGGAGGGCAGCAGGAACCATTGGACATGGCTCTTGGACCCACACAGGCTCCCTGACAGGCTGGTCCTACAGCAGGAGGGCTCCAGGTTCCCAGTGCCCTGCTTCTCTCCACCCGCCCTCTGCACCTGCAGCTGGCTCCGAGACTCTGGGCAGCGTTCGTTGTCCAGGCTGTTGGCCCGCTCACTCTGCGGCCGCGCTGGCTGCCGCTCCTTCAGGGATGTACTCCGGCCCCGACGACCAGCCTGCTTTCCGTCAGACCTGTCAGAGCAGGGCCAGGCCAGGGGCTCACAGTGCTACCCATCACAGCTGCCCACAGAGGGCTGCTTCTCAATGGCGGGGCAGGAAGGACATCACAGATTCCTTGACGGGCAGTGGTTCCTTGGGCTGCCTGGAGGCGACCTGGCGCTCGGCTCTGATGGCGCCCCTGGGAGCCAGAGCCAGAGTTCACCCTGCCCGCCCAGATTAGGAGCTGGGGAGGAGTTAGTGCAGGCCAGGACTGGGCACTGGGGCCACCAGGATGACCCTTTCCCAGCACCCCCATCAGGTAAATGCCAGTGTCTACACTTGCTGTTTCTGGAAGATCCCAAATATCACAGAAATATGAAATCCAAATCTACAGAAGCCACCTGACCCTTGGACTCTCCGTAGGTGGGTGGGGCTCTGGTGGGGTGGAAAGCTGAGTTTGTAAGGATGGGGGTGCAGGCTTGTATCCCCTTGGCCCTAAGTAAGACCTCAGGCTGTAACAAGTGGTAGGGCAGCCAGTGACATATCACAGGGAGGCTGTGCCAAGTGTGGCTTACAAGGTACCCCCAGGATGCCTAATGCAACACAACACTTTAAACTGAAGCTGCCACTGGAGAGAAGATTGGGCAGGGGCAGGGGGACACCCAGCGACAGGAAGGGGCTGGTAGGAGCCCAAACAGGCTGCTAGGAACTCAGGGACTACCCTTCATCTGACCAAGATGGGGTGTGGGGAAGGAGAGAGGCCTGTGAGAGACCTTGGGGGCGCCCCCACCAGGAAGCCACACTGCCCTGTCCTGCCCCATCCTCCCTGGGCTTGGCCCACAGCAGGCTTCATAGTGAGCTGCCTCCCTAGCCCAGCTCCGCCCTCCGGAAGGAGCACTGCCCAGTGGCAACAACTGCCCTTAACTGGCTATAAGCACACATGGGGTTAGCCTAGCTCCCCAAGGCCTGGATCTGCCTGGCCAGGCACCCAACCCTGACTGGCAGCCCTCTGACCACCATCCCCTCCTGTGGGCCAGTATGGCTCTGGCCTACCCACTCACAGCACAGAACACCCATCACCTGGTGGAGGGGATGACCAGGGACTCTGTCTTGGTGATCCTCCCACTGGGCGGCAGCTTCTCGGTGAACATGTCCAGGGTGGAGGCCTCTGCCTCGGGGCTGTCCTCGGGCTGCACTGACGGCTCCCGGGACACTGCTAGACCCTGCTGCGTAGAGATGGAGGCCCTGTGAGACTCCCGCCCACAGGTGTGGCCCACTGGAGCTGAGGTGGTCCTTGGTCTGGGTGAAGGGTTTGGGCCTCTCTGGGCCTGTGAGCCGCTTACGAGGGCCACTGTGTCAGAGACGCCATCGCTTGGCCGCTTGCCTCCCAGGGACCGGGTCTTCTCAGGCATGTCAGCCTAGGGGGTAAGATGAGAATCAGCTGTGCTCAATCATGGATGCCAAGGCCACCTCACTCCAGGCAGAGGTGCTGGGGCTCAGAGGCAGCCAGGTAGATGAGGAGGAGGCATTGCAGGGGCTTGAGTCCAGGCCATGCCAGAAGACTCACCACACCACAGCCCAGCTGGGCACCTTCCCTCTGTGCTGGCCCCGCCCTACTTCCCTCCAAGGCTTGTGAGGACTCCCAACTCACTGGGCTGGGGGGCTCCTTGTGGCTCCGGGTGCTGTGGATGCTTCCTATCTCTGTCTGTGAGCTGGAATGGGACAGGCCCTCAAAGTACGGCCTGGCCGGGAAGAAGGGAGCATCACTTACCAGGTGCCCTACTGCGCCTGGGGGATAGCCTGGCACACAGCAGGGCTCCTATAGAGAAGTCAGCCACTGCAGAACCTGTGTGGTCACACCCTCTCTTGCCCTCCCCAGTGCAGGAGGGCGCAGGTCCCTTTAGATGCCAGGCCACCTGGAGGCTGCGTTTCAGCTCATCTACCTGCTTTGCAGTCACAGAAAACAGCACCCCAAAACTGGCTTTGACCCATTGTCAGCTGCAGGCAGGGCCAGCTCACTGGCCACAGGGGGACACGCACAAACCCCTCACAGAGGTAGTGTGAGCACAGAAGAGCTGAGAGCAGGGGCTGGCAGGTTCAGAGGGACTTGGAGGACTGTTTGCACCGACCACTGGGCAGGTCCCACACCAGTGTCTGGACTGCCACCTGGGCAAGGAGGCTCAGGACATGCTGCCCTGAGGGCAAGCACTTAGGACCACAACTAGGCAGGCTGGAGGACCAGGAGCTCCACCATGTGGGCCCCATCACAGAGCTTGGTATGGAGAGGTTTAGACTACACAGGCCATCCAAAGGAGCCATGCGAGCTGTCAGAGGCCCCTGTGAACCCCCATGTCTGCTTCTCTGCACTGATCAGGTTAAAAAGCAAAAAACCAAGTTGCCCGACCCCCTGCTCCAATTTAGCCTCCCCTACTTCTCTGTCCTACCACTTGCATTGCACCCCCTCAGCAGGCCAGGGCTTCCCAAGAGTCCATGGCCAAACTATGAGGCGGACCTGCCTCTATGACATCCTTCCTCCTACCCTGCCTGGTACCCCCTTCCTCCTACCCTCACCTGTCCTCACTTCTCTCTTGCTAGATTCTAGCCATCTGCTCCCTTCCTTCCTGCCTGGCCCAGGCCCTCCACTGGACAACTGTCCTCCCTCCTGCCTGGGCCAGGCCACCCCATGGATGCCTGTCTCACCCTCATGGAGGCATACCACTATCCACCCTCTGCCTGTATGGCCTCTGAAGCTCCCCACATGCTCTTCCACCAACTCTCCATGACAAAGCGCCATGCCCCTGCCCAAGCCAGCACCCCAGGGACCCTCCAGGCCCAGAGCACACAGCCCCCAGGCACTTGCCTATGATGGCAGAGCTACGTGGCCAGTGTTCCCCGTGCCTGCTGTGCATGGCACCTCCCATCTGGCCTGCAAGAACTGTCCAGGGGCCCTGACAACTGTGCCAAGGCTCAGCATGGTCTACCAGTGCAGGGGGGTGTGCAGGAAGCCAGCAACCTGCCCCCATCACTCAGGATGGCCCTGCCTGGCCCTGGCCACAGAGCTCATCTGTCCCCCATCAATCAGGACAGCTCTGCCTGGCCCTGGCTGCACAGCTCACCTGGCCCATCACTCAGGACAGCCTTGCCTGGCCCTGGCCGCACAGCTCACCTGGCCCATCACTCAGGACAGCCTTGCCTGGCCC
>NW_003852678.1:285728-293694 GCF_000181295.1 Otolemur garnettii
GCTCACCTGGCCCATCACTCAGGACAGCCTTGCCTGGCCCTGGCCGCACAGCTCACCTGGCCCATCACTCAGGACAGCCTTGCCTGGCCCTGGCCACGCAGCTCACCTAAGCTTCGGCTTGGGGGTGCTGAGGACACTATCATCGTCCTCCATGTCGGGGCCGCTGTCGCTGGGGTTCTCCATGTCCAGTGTGTCATACAGGAGATCCAAATCCTCCTCTGCCTCAGGGACATGTTCTGCGGGGTCCTGCTCAGAGTCCAGGACCTGCAGGGATGGCAGGCCCATAAGGCCAGGCTGGAGCTATCCGTATGCAGACATATGTCACCCCCAGGGCAGGCTGGGCGAGCCCCCCCCGGCTGCCACAGAGGCATCTGCAGGGACAGGGTGCAGAAGGCACACAGAGCCACAAAGGCCCCTGCTGTAGCCTATCCTGAGTCCAGTCCAGGCTTCAGAGACCCCAGGTCCCCAAGGGCTGGGTGCGGGGACAACCCTACTGGTCCCTTCTCTCAGAATCAGGCTGGCTAGGGTGCAGAGAAGCACAGGGCATAGACAGATGGCCCAGCAGTTGTGTACAGCCGTGTGGCCGCCACCATCAAAACACAGATGCTCCTCTCACCTGCTAAGACCCTGCCTTGCCTTGCAGTAGTCAGTGCCTCCCCTACCCCCAGGCAACTGCCCCCGCCTTCTGTGGCTTCAGTGCTGCCCTTGCTGGGACATCATGAAATGAACCAATGAGCAGCCTCTGGGTGCAGCTGTGTCCTGCTGTCCAGGGCCACCCATGACCCAAAAAACCACCAGTTGACGGCTATCTGCATGTCCCAAGGTCTGGCTGGTACAGATGAAGCCAACACGGACACCAGCACAATAGTTCCTGTGCACACAGAGGCTTCACCATGAGGTCACAACTTGAACTGCTAGGAGTCTAGTGATTCCTGCAACGGAGGCGGCACTGTTGATGTGCCCACCAGCATTGAGAGCCCCTGGCCGTCCCAGGGGGTACTGCGCCATCTCACCGCACTTGGGGTTTCTATTTCCCTACTGACCGTCTTTGGAGACACCTCTTTTCACATAGCGCCTTTGCCCATTTTCATTTAATATATATATATATATATATATATATATTTTTTTTTTTGGAGACAGAACCTCAAGCTATTGCCCTGGGTAGAGTGCCGTGACATCACAGCTCACAGCAACCTCCAACTTCTGAACTCAATGGATTCTCTTGCCTTCACCTCCCAAGTAGCTGGGACTACAGGCGCCCGCCACAACGCCCAGCTATTTTTTTGTTGTAGCCATCGTTGTTTGGCAGGCCCAGGCTGGATTCGAACCCACCAGTTCAGGTGTATGTAGCTGGTGTCTTAGCCACTTGAGCCACAGATGCCGAGCCATTTAACTTTTTTTTAATAGACAGGGTCTCAATCTGTCTCCCAGGCTGCAGGACTGTGTCATCATCACAGCTCATGGCAGCCTTGAACTCCTGGGCTCAAGTGATCCTCCTGTCTCAATCTCCTGAGTAGCTAGGACTACAATGTGAGCCACTATACCTGCTAATTTTTCTATTAATACTTCTCATAGAGACGAGGTCTCAACTATTGCCAGGGCTTGTTTGGAGGTACTTTTTTGGAGTTAATTTTTGAATATGGTACAAGAAAGGGTCCAGCTTCCTTCTTTTATATGTGCACATCCAGTGGTTACAGCAAAATTAGCTGAGAAGACTGCTCTTTCCCACAGAACAGCCTGGAGGTCCTTGTGGAGTAACAGCTGGCACTTAGTAGGGGGTCACTATCTGGCCCTCTCCTCCCCTCACACCCACGGGCTGCACACCTCCCTGGGCCAGGGCTGTGCAGTGCGTTCTGAATGTGGCATGCATTAGGTCCTCCAACTTTGTTCTTTTTCAAGACTGCTGGGCTATTCTGAGTCTCTTGCTTTTACAAATAAATTTTAGCTGGTCACATTCTGCAAAAAGCAGCTAGAAATTTAACAGGGATTATGCTGACCTATAGATCAGTTTGGGGAGTGTAGCCAGTGGAACAATACTCATCCTATGGTCCATGAATACAGCATGTCTTCATTCATATATTCTTCAATTTTTTAAAAAAAATGTTTTGTCATTTCAGGGTATGAGTCTTACCCATTTTAAAAATTGGGTCGCTTTTCTTAACAGGGTTTTGAGAGTTCTTTATAAACACACTGGATACAAATCTTTACCGGATACGTGACTGGCATATATTTTCTGTGAACATGCAGCTTGCTTTTCATTCTTTCAATAGTTATCTTTTAGAAAGCAAATTTCTACTTTTTTGTTGTGGTAAAATACATACAAAATGTAGTATCTGCCATTTTAAGAACTTGTAAAAAGTGAGCAGTGCAGCGGTACCAGGTCCTACGGCACCCGAGCACTGCACCTCCGTCCTGCTACTGTGGGGATGTTCCGTGAGTGGGACCACACGGCATTTACGTCTGGCTTAGTTCATGGTTTTTATTGTTCATGAAAGTCCAATGTATCGATTTTTTACTGTTTTCCACATGCTTTTTGGATCCTAAAAAATCTTTCCTTACCCCAAGGTCATAAAAACATTTCCTATTGGTTCTAGAATTTTTATAGCATTAAATTAATGTTTGTTAAAGTTTAAAATGTAAGTAGTGCCTGAGTCTAGGAGTTTGAGACCAGCCTGGGCAGCACAAAGAGCCCCTGTTCAGAAACAGAGAAGCAGCCATCTTTCCTGGTGTGCAGTACTCCTTTAAAAAAAAAGTAATTTTAAAAGTTTTAGGTTTTAAATTTATGAATGTGATCCACTCAAGTTATTTTTGCAGTGTGCACCCTGTGTCAAGGCTCAGTTTTCTTGGCAACTTTGAACTTGGCAACTCTGTTGAAAACCAATTGACCATATCATACAGACGTGCCACCTATGCTTGTGAAACTAAAGTATAAAATATTCAACTGAAGCTGAGGGTTCCAAGATATACAGTTTGCCCCGAATTCACTCTCATAGCACAGAGTCCTGACCAGAGGCTCTGCCTGATCACACATCGGATACAGGATGCCGGTTGGCTGGGACAGTGGGGCCTGCAGGAGCTCTGTAGTCAGCCTGGACACTGTACCAGGCTAGAATATCCACACCTCCAGAACTTATCAGCTGGGACCTAATAGCTAGATGATGATAGGAAGAAGAGACTGGTCATGAGAGCCGCCCTGCCCTGGAGAAAGGAGTCAGTGCCTTAGAAAAGAGGCTTCGGTAGCTTGTCAGCACCTCTTGCAACATGAAGACCCATGGAAGGTGCCTTCTGCAACAAGCAGGCCTCCACAAGGCAGTGACTATATCAGTACCTTGACCTTGAACTTCGTCTTCAGAACTGTGAGCAATAAATTTTGGTTGTTCACAAGTTTCCCAGTCTAAGGTAGTTTGTTATAGCAGCTCAAACAGTCTAAGAAGGGTGGTGAGCTGGGCAGGTGACCTCATCTCATTGCCTCTCCTGCCGACCCAAGAGCTGCTGGGGATGCCAGCTGGGGCCTGGCAAAGGGTGGACACTATGCCTCCCTGAGCCAGACACTGAGCTGCAAGGGAGACAGGCTGGTCTTCTCAGGAGAGGGAGTGATAGGTAGAAATCAGGACAGAGACCATGTCGCTCACCTAAGCTACAAACTGATCTGTATGGACTATACACAGCGCAGGAGAGTAGTCCTCTGAAGACCATAATTAGCATCCTTTCACTGAACAGCGTCTGGATGTTGGCAGATGCTTTTAATTTGGGTTCTAAGTCCCAGAACTAAATCTGCATAGGTGGTGAAGCCACATCTAGATAGTCCAATCACCTAGGTCCTCAAGGTCAAGATGTGACCCTGAGTACCCACAGTCCCCCACTAGGGAGCTGCCGAGGCGGAATATCCATCTTCAGCTGGACTTGGGAATGTCCCACTCCAGGATGCACAGACAGGCATCTGCTGGACCACCCAGTGGCTCTGGGGCTACTCTGCCTCCGGAACTGGTCAGGGATGCACTACTTCCAGAAACACCACTGCCCGGACACGGCTGAGAAGTGCCTGTTTGTGGCACCTCTCCCTGGGAAAGAGTGTTATTGGGCATAGGTGCCAGAGGCCACCACAGAACTGCTGCTGCGGCTATGGTCCTGTGGGCACTGTTACCACTGGAGGGCCACGCTGCCTGGACAACAGGCATGCTGGCAACACTGCTATGAGGCCCAGTGACACACGTGCCACCTCCCCACTATGTGTCCAGAGTGATACACGTGCTACCTCTCTACCATGTCCAGAGTGACACAACGTGCCACCTCCCCACTGTGTCCAGAGTGCAGGCACTAATTTTCTTTTGATCATCTCAAAAAATCCAACAGATTTTTCTTTTGATGATGAAAGTCATGCAAGCTCATTATAAAGTACAGAAAAGCTAAAAGAGAAAATTTTAAGACCCACAGACTGCTAATAGCAGGGGGCCGTGAGGGCAGGGGTGTGTGGACACACTACACCATCTGCTCAGTTCTGCTGTGGACCCACAACTGCTCACAAGTTAAAGCCTATTCACAAAACACACACACAGAGTCCTGTGGCCAAGCCCCATCACACTGCCCTGTTCTCCTCCCTATGCTCATGGCTGGAGCTCAAACACCCAGCAGGGATCCAGAGTGATTGCTGGCCCCTCCAGGCCATTTCCAGCTGTGCTGAAAGAGCTAGCAGAGCCAGGACTTGGGCAGGGCATGGGAGGCGCAGGGGTGAGCAGGGCCCGGTTCACTCACCTCATCCGACACTTTGAACCTTCGCAGCAGGGCCACGACTTTCTGCTTGAAGTTCTGCTGCTGCAGGGCAAGAGGCAGCATCAGAGAGGGCCCTGGGGCTGCTGCCACCAGAGCACACTCGAGGTGCCAACTGGATGTCGCAGCTCTAGCCCTACAACACTGATGGACGGGTGGGCGGGCCCTGAACTTCCACAAGAAGTTCGTGAGCATCTTAAACCACAGGCCAAGGTCTGTCAGTCCCAGGCCTAGGGATGGCCTGTAGCCACCTATGGTGCTTCCAGAGGACTCCACAGCCCTTCCTGGACTCAATGCTCCCTCACTGCACAAGGGGATGGGATGGGCACTGGGCTGATGCTAGGAGGGCCCTTGGGTGGGCATGCTCGATGGTCAGCCCATCCAGCTCTTGTGCCTCCCTCCTCCAGGAGGAAAACCCTGATATCTCTTCCCCTAGCTGCTGGGCCAGCAGTGCTGGGTGTACCAGAAAGTGGGCAAACAGGGGGGCCAGCCACCCTGGGCACCCCCGGGCTCAGACCGAGGTGCAGCCTCCACAGGCCTTGGTCTTAGAGCAGTCACACGGCCCAAGCCTTGCAGAGAGCAGCACCTGGCAGGGCCAGCAGCCAGGGGCTGGGCATAGGACATCCCTGCCCAGCTCGTACCCACTTCAACAAGCACCAGGCACCTACTATCTGGCCACTGAGGCTGCACAGTAGGGTCTCCACACATTCACAGTAGTCCCTGGGGCCCCAGAACTGGTGTCTGCCAACCTCGCCCCCCTCTCCCCAGGCCCCGGCTTTTAGTGAGATGTCTCCACCGACCCTGGTCATGGACGTCGTCCTTACTAGCGGCCGCCGCTGCTTCTTGGGCTTCCCCACATCGAAGTCATCTTCGTCTAGGTCCTGCACAGACAGACACAGCGCCTGGGCACACCCGGCGAGCGCTGCCCACGCACCAAGCCCTGGGAGAGGAGGAGGTGCCCCACCCCCTGGGCTGGCCCCACCCAGTCACCTGCCCCTGCACGGCGTCATCACTGGCCTCCTGCTCGGAGGAGAAGCTCTCGTACTCCTCCTCGGAGTAGTTATCTGCGGAATGGGCAGACAGAAGGCACTGCCTCAAGGTTCCGCCTGGTGGAATGGGGCGGCTACGGAACCACAGATACCCCACCCCCACCCCAGAGAGAGCTATGAGGACATGGACCCCAGCAAAGCCTTGTAAGCTGATGGGGGCAACAAGTGGGGCTGGTGCAAATTGGGGAAGGACATGAGGTTGAGGCCCCACATGAACCACATCAGACCCCCAAATCTCCTCCTGCATCCCTGTTCAGCCTGTGTTTTGCACTGCCTGGGACCCCTGTCTGCCCAGGGGTGGGGCAGGGACATGGACTCAATTGTGAAGGTGGCTATGGCTGGAAGGTGTGAGCACCTCCCCATGCCAGGATCCATGCCCATACCACAGACACACACACCCGTAGACTTGGTCTTGGGGCCGGCCTGCATGGCACTGTCCTCGTGGTCGATAGGCTGACTGGACAGGGAGACGATCCAGATCTCGGCCACCTTGACGGGGGCTTCCTTGATGCTGCTGCAGAGGCTCAGCACCTGGCCCCCCTCCGCAGGGTGCTGCATCACCTGCAGGCAGGGCAGGGGTCTACGGAGGCCTTCCTGGCTCAGCCCCCCTCCCTGGCAAGCCTGACACCTTAGAGTGAGGGCCAGGGCTTCTGAAGGATGCCATGGGGGCCAGGTGGAGGGACAGGAAAGGTGTGGGTGCTCTCAGAGGCTGTACTGGGGAGGTCAGGGCCAGGCAGGGCCACGGCAGACTGAGAGAGACAGGGAGGACTATGACCTCTGCCCTGCTGAACCCTGACGTCCACAGGGCGGTGTAAGCACACAGGCTCAGAAGCCCCTGCTGACATCCTGAGAAACCAGGTCACCTGGGTGGGCTGCCACTGCTGGTCTGGAGGGAGCAGTGAGGTCCTAGATAGGAGCTGCATGTGGTGAACAGCTGATGCTCTTAGAGCCCAGCCAGGAGCTCATGACACCCTCCAGGGCACCCAGGTGGGGCTAGAGCCTCTTCCCCCATGCGGACCCAGCTCTTCCCTCCTCTCATGGCCTCTATCAGAGGTCCTTCTGCTCTGATCCCTGTTGCTAGTGTGTGTAGGGGGCAGTTCTGGTCCCACTGAGCAGTCAGGAGCATGCCCAGAACAAAGGGGTCACTCCTGAAAGGAGTGCCTCAGGCCCAGGCAGGGAGTGAGGAAAGCCAAACAGCACAGGCCCTGCTGAGGGTGGAGGATGTAGCCACACTGGGCTCTCAGCTCACTGTGGCCACCACCCCAGCCTCTCATCCAGCCCTGTGTGACACATGAATCCTTCAGCCTCCACAGGGCTGGCTTCCCAGTCAGGGGTCTGGCTGCTGCTGGAGCTGGGCATGTGCCTAGGTGACACTGGCCAGCTGGTCACTGTCCTAGGCAGCAGTTGTACCTATTCCTCTCAGCCGCCCCTGGAGCCTGCCTCCCAGGCTGGCCTACCAGCCACTCTCTGGATATCGAGTGACCCACCTCAAAGGCTACATCTCCCTCTAGCCCTGACTCCTAAAGGCCTCCTTGTTTCATTTCCAAATAAGTTTTAATGACATGGAAGATAGTCCAGGATGGAGTGCTTAATTGCTTAAAGAGAATAATCAAATTTTGCAAAAACAGGCCAGGTACAGTGGCTTACATCTATGATGTCAACAGTTAGGGAGAGTGAGACAGAGGATCTGTGAAGCCAGGAGTTCCAGACCAGTCTGAGCAACAAAGACCCTGTCTCTACACAAAAAACTTGAAAAAGTTCCAAGTCTGTGTCACATTTCGGTAATTCTCACAAATTTCAAACTTTTTCATTATGATTACATCTGTTATGGTGATCTGTGGTCAGGGATCTTTGCTATCACTACAGTTAAGTATTTGGGCCACCACAAACCACACTCATGTAAAGCAGCAAACTTCATCAACAAACACTGTTTGTGTTGTGACCACTTCACTGCCTGTCTACCTCTCTTTGAGCCCCCCATTCCCTGAGACACAACAGTATTGAAATTACGCCTAACTAATAACCTTCCCATGGCCTCTAAGTGTTTGAGTGAAAGGAAGAGTCACGTGTCTCTCACTTAAACCAAAAGCTAGAAATGATGAGGCTTAGTGGGGAAGACATGTGAAAGCCATGACAGGCTGAGAGCTGGA
>NW_003852678.1:294278-306704 GCF_000181295.1 Otolemur garnettii
TTAAGTTGAAGCCAATGCTCATTAACCATTCTGAAAATCTTAGTGCCTTAGAGCCCTCAAGAGTTATACCGAATCTACTCTGCCTGTGCTCTGTGAATGGAGCACAAAGCCTAGATGACAGCACAGCTATTTATAGCATGGTTTACTGAGTATTTTAAGTCCACTCTTGAGACCACTGCTCAGAAAAAAAAAAGATTCCATTTATTTATTTATTTAGAGATAAGAGTCTCACTCTGTCACCCAAGCTAGAGTGCTACAGCATCATAGATCACTATAACCTCAAACTATTGCTCAAGTGATCCTCTTGCCTCAGCCTCTGGAATAGCTGGAACTACAGGTGCCTACCACCACACTGGGCTAATTTATCTATTTTTAGTAGAGATGGGGGTCTCATTCTTGCTCAGGCTGGTCTTAAACTCTTAAACTCAAGCAATCCACCTACTTCAGCTTCCCAGAGTGCTAGGATTATAGGCATGAGCCACCATGCCCATCTCCAAAAGACTCCTTTTAAAATCTCACTGCTCGGCTCGGCACCTGTGGCTCAAGCGGCTAAGGCGCCAGCCACATACACCTAAGGTGGCGGGTTCGAATCCCCAGCCCAGGCCCACCAAACAACAGTGATGGCTGCAACCAAAAAATGGCCAGGTGTTGTGGCGGGCGCCTGTGGTCCCAGCTACTTGGGAGGCTGAGGCAGGAGACTCGCTTGAGCCCAGGAGTTGGAGGTTGCTATGAGCTGTGATGCCATGGCACTCTACCCAGGGGAATAGCTTGAGGCTCCGTCTCAAAAAAAAATAAAAAAAAAAAATAAAATCTCACTGCTCACTGACAAGGCACCTGGTCACCCATGAGCTCTGGTGGAGATGCACAAGGAGATGAATGCTGTTTTCACACCTGCTAATGCAACATCCATTCTACAGACCACAGATTAAAAAGTAAATTCAACTCTGAAGTCTTACTCTTTACAAAACACATTTCATTAAGGCTGTAGCTGCCACAGATGGTGATTCTTCTGATGGATCTAGGCAAAGTCAGCTGAAACCTTCTGGCAAGATTCACCATCCTAGATGCCATAAAGAACATGCATGACACATAGGTGAAGGCCAAACTCCCAACATGAACAGGAGTCTGGAAGAAGTTGGATCCCACCCTCATGGGTGGCTGTGTAAAGGGGCTGGGTAAGGTGGCTCACACCTGTAATTCCAACACTCTGAGAGGCTGTGGTTGGAGGATTATTGAGCTCAGGAGTTTAAGACCAGCCTGAGCAGGAGTGAGATCCCGTCACTACTAAAAATAGAAAAACTATGCTTTGAGAGCATGCTCTGGTGCCCCATAAGGACCAGCCCGCCGCCACCACAGCTGTGCCCAGGTGCAAGGCACTCACCTCCGCCATGCTGATGGAGCCTGCGGCCAGTGTCTTGTACCCCAGGATGGTCCGGTTCTTATACCGCTTCCTGCGCTGCAGCAAGACCTGCAGCTTGTTGCCTTCTCTTTTCAAGAAGTGAGGGTACTGTGGGTGCAACACAGAGTGGCCTGAGTATGTTCCCTGTGGCCAGGCAGCCCCCTCCTGCCTCTTGCAGGCCAGCCTGACACACAGGCTCTGATGGCCTTTCAGGATCACTTAGGTCCTTGATTTACCCAAGGCCAACAAGAATGGTTGGTCCCCATGGCTCACTGAGCCACGCAGACCTTGTGGCCCGCTCTGCTACACTAACAGCAGATGTGGAACAAACTGCCTGTCTGGGCATTTGGGACAGGCCTAGGGACATGTGTGGGACCCAGACACAGGCCCGCCGCTTCCTGGCCAGGAAGCTGAAGTGAGTCTGGCGCCTATGCTGTGCATGGCAGGACTCCCCTGGCCGTACCACCTTCTGAGGAACTTGGCCAGCAGAGCTTACATAGGTGAAGCTGATGTTCACAAGCTTTTTCTTAATAGTTTTCAAAAACAATTTTTAAAATGGGGGTGGGTGGGACCATTCTCTACACAACTTGGTAGTGGTCACAAGTCCATGTGCACTTTCAAAACCCATAGAATCATATATTTAAAACGGATAAATTAAGCATTCTATAAATTACACTTCAATAACCCCCCCCCCCCAATCACCTACAGAAGCGGAAAGGTGCTTTGCTGAACATCGGCTCCCACTTGGCAGGCTCTCAAGCAACCGGCAAGGTGTGAGGATGGGACAAAGACATCTGGTGGAGGGTCCCACCACCCAGGGGGCAAAACTCACCTGCAGTGAGAAGGTCAGGGCCAGGTCTGTCTCCACCTGCCCGCTGGGGGGCAGCACAATCTCATGGGAACGCAGTACCCGCTTAGAGCCCTGTGAAGGAAGATGAGAGCAGCCAGAGAGTGTCACTTGGGAGGCTATAACCGTCAGGCTGGGGCCCACTGTTGAACACCTACAGGCACCTGAGGTGTTCATTGGGATAAGAACATTCATATCCTGCAACTCACAGATTCCATCCTTGAATGGGCCCTCAGACACGAGGGAGGTCAAGAATGGTAACTGGCAACATCAATGAGAGAGCCCCCTGAGATGCGGCAGCAGGACACAGAGGCCCCTGGAGGAAAAACTATTTGAGACAGTTCTCAAGAAGTAGAATGATCAGGACTGCTGGCCCTGCCACAGAGCAGGACTCAGTAGAAAGTAGAAAGGTATGTGTGAGACTCCTCAGGATGGGGTCAACAGCCTGGGAAACAGATCCCAATCCACCATATAAACACATATTTAGTACATGGTAACAAGACTTCAAGCAGTAGCAGACGGTAATCAGTGAGTAGTTGTGATAAGAGGATAACAAGGCTCGGCGCCTATAGCTCAACCGGCTAAGGCGCCAGCCACGTACACCTAAGGTGGCGGGTTCGAATCCCCAGCCCGGACCCGCCAAACAACAATGACGGCTGCAACCAAAAAATGGCCGGGCGTTGTGGCGGGCGCCTGTGGTCCCAGCTACTTGGGAGGCGGAGGCAGGAGACTCGCTTGAGCCCAGGAGTTGGAGGTTGCTGTGAGCTGTAATGCCACGGCACTCTGCCCAGGGGGACAGCTTGAGGCTCTGTCTCAAAAAAAAAAAAAAAAAAAAAAGAGGATAACAAATCATTTGCATGAAACACAACAGGCTCCAAACTGCAAAATTTATACCAAAATAAATTCCGAATGGATCAAACGAGTTCTTCTTGGTATAGTTTTTTTTTTTGGCCAGGGTTGGGTTTGAACCCGCTACCTCTGGCATACGGGGCTGGTGCCCTACTCCTCTGAGCCATAGGTGCTGCCCTTCTTGGTATACTTTTAAGAGCAGCTGACCCAGTAGGAGTGAACCTCCAGGATGTCAGTTAAACAATCAGATGTGTCACATCTCAGGCTACAAGGTTACAGGAGCAGGTCAGAGCTTATAGGGCCCCAAGGAAGGGGGCGGTAGGGGCACCAGCAAGGGCTCCAGGGAAACAGGTGGCAGGGAGAGGGGGGGTAGGGTCCAAGACAGGTGGGAGCCCAGGTGGAGGCCACATTTGGATGGGAGCAGTGAGGTCTTAGAGGTCTTAGGGGCATCCTACTGCCCAGCTCTGGACCTGGAGGCAGTGCTGCAGGGGTGCAGCCCTCACCAGTTCTCCTCAGCCCCCTTCACCAGAGCCCCTGCTGGGCTCTGGGCTCCAGGTTCCATGCTCCTCCCGGTTCTTCATAGATACATCCCCTAAACCTCTCCTGAATAAATCCTCCTCAGCACCTGCCATGCAGAGGCCCCCAGAGACCCAGCCACAGCAGAGCGATGATACACAGGTCAGACCCCAGAGTGCAGAGGGCTCAGTCAGGACAGAGCCCAGGCTGCAACCTCAGAGACAGTCCTGGAGGAAAGGGATAAGAACAGGGTCAGTGAGGAGCGGCCTAAGAGACCAGGCTCACCAGTCAGCGATGGCCAAGTCTGCCCTTTCAACTTTCTGCATTGTTCCGAAGACCTGGTGAGACCCCTCCCCAGCCAAGAGGCACAGATGTAGCCTCGAGGCCTGGCCACTTCGGCAAAGGGTTCCCATGCAACCTGGGTTGGCTGCAGCCAGATGGCAGCAGTTGCACAGGTGCCAGATACATTTGGCCCTTGCCAGGGTAGGGTAGGGCATGGCCGGACAGCTTCTCCCACTTGCCCATGGGCTCTGAAGAGGTCCTGGGTGCCCTTGGCCCCCAGCACAGGCCAGGCATGGAGGACTCACCTTGCCTGGCTGGTGTGCATGCTGATAACCAACAACACTTCTGGTGAGGAGTAGAAGTTTTCTTTCTTTCTTTTTTTTTGAGACAGAGTCTCACTTTGTTGCCCTTGGTAGAGTGCTGTGGCATCATAGCTCACAGCAACCTCCAACTGCTGGGCTTAGGCAATTCTCTTGCCTTAGCCTTCCAAGTAGCTGGGACTACAGGCACCCACCACAATGCCCGGCTGTTTTTTTGTTTGTTTGTTTGTTTGTTTTTTTGCAGTTTGGCTGCGGCTGGGTTTGAACCCACCACCCTTGGTATATAGGGCCGGCAGCCTACCGACTGAGCCACAGGTGTCGCCGAGTGTAAGTTTTCTTTAAATCTTCACACTCAGCTCCATCTCAGCTCAGAGGCAAGCCTGTACAGCTGTTTCCCTAGGCCCAGCAGGCCCCCAAAACCTCATGTCACAGCCACTACAGCAGCCTGCTATGGACATGGAGCTGACCCCATGGAGCTGACAGTCCGGGGGCAAGACCTACCCTCAATAGCCTTCAGTGCCACCCAGACAGGGGTTCCCACACCCCATGGACATGGGTCACCTTGGCCCTGAGCAGGTGTACAGGCCCCCTGTCCCCTTTGAGTGCAGTGTTGGCTGGGATGGACCTCCACAGGTCAGTCCTCCATGGGCCACATACCTGGCACACACCTGGGCAGCTGAGGGCTGAGAGCCCCTCCCACACCCTAAAAGTGGACCTGGAGCCTAGCATACTCTAGAAAGGCCTAGGCAGCTCTCTCAACTGGCAGGGACACCTCCTGGTCGGGCCACTGGGCGAAGGTTACAATGCAAGGGTCAAGGCTGCTCTGCCCAGAGGGGTGGGTGGGGCATGGGCCCAGCTTGGGTAGGAGTCCACCCTGACCCCTCTGAAAACAGGTCCTCATTCCAGGCCTTGGGGAAAAACCAAACTAAAGACTGTAATAGGTCTGACAAAGGGACCTGTGACAGGTTGAGAGCCAGCTGAGGTCAGTGCAGAGGCCCTGGGGCCAGGGGCCACAGTTCCAATCAGTGCTCCGTTTACTTCCGGGAGCTTCCTGCTCCTCCCTCCTGCCAGGCCACTCAGCCCTGGGAAGGTGGGGAAGAGCGGGCAGGCGCTAAGCACAGGCAGAGTACCACCCACCTCCAGGCACCACTGGCCTGCAACTGAGCTCCAAGTGCCAATGCTGACTGCCTATTTGCAGGGGGCAGGTGTTTCCAGCTCTGCTTCTCCCAGACCCCCACAGCACCTGGAGACAGCCCTGGCTGCCCACTTCTCAAGAAAGGCTCACTGTCCATGCATCAGGCTGACCTGTCTCCTGGGTGTGTGCACAAGCCCTGCACCAACCTTAGTGGGCCATTGCAGCCTCACCTGCATCTTGACAGCGATCACCACGGAGATGAGCTCCTTCTCCAACTCCCTGAAGACCACTAGCTTCTTCAGAGTCAGGCTGCACAATCTGTAAGGGTAACGCACAGCTCAGGCCTCAGGAGGCTGTGTGGGCGGCACCCTCCACCCAGCTCCAAGAACTTCCTCAGGCCTAGCCAGGTGGCAGCCGCCCTCCAGGTCCCTACACACAGCAGCCCACCTCTACCCAGAAGCCCTGCCTTCAGAGGAGGTGGCCCAGCAAGGGTATGCAGAGACAGGTGGGAGGAACGCTGGGCCCTAGACAGGCTCAGAGAGCTCTAAGTTCATGACCACAGAACAGGGAATTCAGGAGCCCAGCTTCCAGCTATGAGTACGCAGGTCTGCCAACCCCACCAGCCACCCCTGCTTTCCTGCAGAGCTGCTGTGAGCGCTCTGCTGGCCCTGCTGATGTCCCCCACCATTCTGTGCTGAGGCCATGCAGAGTCCTGGTGATATCTGTGCCCCACCTAGGACAGCCTGGAGGACACACTGAAGACTTAGGGGTTCCATACCTGGGAACACAGAAGGGGGAGGGGACACCAACCTGCTCTATGTGGTACTGCCTATGTGAACGCATAGCTTTTGGCTTCCAGAGCCACCTGCCACACATGTGGGTCTGTGGACTGACCCAGCACAGACACGTGAGGCAGCCACCCAGGTGCGGCACCTATGGGAGTGCAGGGTGGGCAGGCTTCCCAGAGCTGCCTCCTCAGCTCTGAACTCTGGCGGGTTCTCCCTCGTCCACACGAACAGCATGAGGTGAAGGCACAACTGTCCAGACTGAGACGGCCAGGCCGCCCAGTACAGCTTTAGGGTCCAAAACAAGTGGGCGCCCAAGCCTGTCTTCGGTTCCATTTGGGGAATCTGGACTTTTGATGTCCACCTCCTGAGCACATGGCCAGCCTTGAACAAAGCCACACGTGTGCGTGGAACAAGGTGGTAGGAAGGCAGGCCTCAGCCCCTCTGGCACCTTCTCCTGGAAGTGCCTGGGCAGTGGTCTGAGTGGAAGGGAGTCAGGCAAGTTCAGGTCCGGGTACAGGACCCTACCTGCTGTGGGCTATCACTAGGCTGATGCTGTCTGCACTACACTGTGCCCAACAAAACTGAACATAGGATGTGGGGGCTCCCAGGCGGGGTATGCCTGATAGCGTCCCCCACAAAGAGAGGACTGGGGGCCAAAACCAGCCAGCCCCTGTTAATACCTGTGGCAGCCACAAGATAGGGCAGAGCCCCAGATGGGAGCTGGTCATGATAGACTGAGCCATGATGCCCGCAGGGGACCCGTGACAGGGATAGGGCAGCACGTTCCAAACCAGGCCTGACTGATTCAGCTGACTCTGGAGGCACAGACCAACCTGGACATTAGGTGCTTTCCAAAGCTGGGAAATGGACCTGCCCACAGTCAGAAAATGTTTGATTTTTGTTTTTCAAATCCCAAGTGAAATGTCTTTAAGGCCAGTTTGTGAGATAAGGTGGCACAAAGCTGAAACAACCCGAATGAAAAACCCAACACAGAAACCTGTCAGAGCCCCCAAGCTGCTGCCCACACTGGGCCTGGCCGGCCGCACTGCTCCTCAGTGTCCCTGTGCACACCAGGGGCACTGCAAAACCACTGCTACCTCAAAGTCACCCTCATGCTCACCAGCGACTACACAAGAACGCCCCGGATGCTGTCTCCTGAGACTCGTGGGGGTGTCTGCTGGAGTCTGAGAGCTAAGCAGGGTGGGGGGAGCAGGCCCTTCACCTCATGCTGTCCCTGTGGACATAGTCAGGACCCTCAGCCCCTGGGTCCTGAGCCAGATTTCAGAGCTTGAGGGTGCCCCCCATCCCCCATGGACACCTCACCCTAGGGTCACCATTGGCCCCCGGATTCTGGTAGGCTCCGTCTTACTGAGCAAACACATTGTGAGAGGAAAAGAAGGAAGAACGGGATTAAGACAAACCAGGATACACCATATTTCAAGTCATGAAATAATCCTGAACAAACACAAAAGAAGTGAAATCATACAGAGTGTGTTCTCTGACCAAAATGGAGTTAGACTCAGATTAGTAACAGAAAGATAGCTGGAAACCCCAACTACCTGAGAAACTGGGCAACATGCCCCTAAGAACCCACAATCACTTGAGAAGTCTCAAAGAAATCAGAAAAAGCAATTTAAGATGCACACGAACTTTACGGCCATCCTGTAAATATGCACGTTATAAAAGATGCTATCTATGTATTATGTGTACACTGAGCACCTCTTGTAATTGCAGAAGTCAAACGTGACTTGTATTCATCTTCTGTTACTAGCATATACTGAGTATTACAACTTCAATAGTTTTTTCCTTTTCTGAAATGCATGTACATATTTTTCACACCTCTGTATATAAAAACAGTAATAAAGGCTCGGTGCCTATAGCTCAACCAGCTAAGGCGCCAGCCACGTACACCTAAGGTGGCGGGTTCGAATCCCCAGCCCGGACCCGCCAAACAACAATGACAGCTGCAACCTAGCCGGGCGTTGTGGTGGGCGCCTGTGGTCCCAGCTACTTGGGAAGCGGAGGCAGGAGACTCGCTTGAGCCCAGGAGTTGGAGGTTGCTGTGAGCTGTAATGCCATGGCACTCTACCCAGGGGGACAGCTTGAGGCTCTGTCTCAAAAAAAAAAAAAAAAAAAAAAAAAAAAGTAAAAAATAATTCACCATGACTAAGTGGGGATTTATTGCAGGAATGCAAAGCTGGTTCAACATCTGAAAATCAACAACATTCACCATACCAACAAGTGAAATAAAAAAATTTATAATCACCTCAACTGATTCAGAAAAGCTTTTGACAAAATTCAACATCCACTTGTAATAAAACTCAGAAGAGGAGGAAGAGAATGGAGTGTCCTCAACCTGATAAACAGCACCTGCAATCCCAGTGAGGCTGCCTCAGGGAGCCTGAGGCAGAAGGATCCCCTGAGCCCAGGAGTTTGAGGTTCAGTGAGCTGTGCTAGTGCCACTGCACTCCAGCCCGGGCAGCAGGGCAAGACTCTGTCTTAAAACAAAACAAAAAATACCAAAAAGAAAAACTCAGAGCTATATACAAAAAAGGGGAGGGGTCGGAGTAGGGAATGAAACTCTACTATAGCATCATTTAGAAAGATTTTTTAAAAAGGGCAGCCCTGGCTTGGCACCTGTGGCTGAGCAGCTAGGGCGCCAGCCACATACACCAGAGCTGGTGGGTTCGATCCAGCCTGAGCCTGCCAAACAACAATGACAACTACAACCAAAAAAAAAAATAGACAGGCGTTGTGGCAGTTGCCTACAGTCCCAGCTAAGAGCCATGGCCCACACAGCTGCTTGTCTGAGGCACTGCTCTGTTAGAACTGTGCACACCTACAGCCATTTAGATGTTTTCCCCCAGTATTCTGAGGTATGTTTCAAACTCATGCTGTTTGTGCAATGAACATCAAAAGAATAAAAGAATATTTGCATGCAGAAGCTGAGCAGACAGGGGGCCTGGCACGATGGCTCACGTCTGTAATCCCAGCACTCTGGGAGGCTCAGGTGGGCAGATCACCTGAGCTCACAGGTTTGAGACCAGCCTCAGCAAAAGTGAGATCCCATCTCTAAAAATAGCTGGGCACTGTGGTAGGCACCTGTAGTTCTAGCTACCTGGGAGGCTGAAGCAAGAGAACTGTGTAAGCCCAAGAGTTTGAGGTTTCTGTGAGCTGTGACACCACGGCACTCTACCCAGGGCCACATAGTGAGACTCTGTCTCGAAAGAAAGAGAGAGAGAGAGGAAGAAAGCAGATAAACAGAACATGTGTCATTGGCTTATTACTAAGGTTGGTTCAGCAGAAAGGCCAAAGAGTTCAATTAACCAAGGTGAAACCTGTCAGATTACACTTGACCTCAAGGAAATCACTAGCAAATGCACTGAAGAAGACCTGCAGAAGACATGGACCCATCACCAGCCCATAGCCTCTGCCAAATACCTCGTAACAGATTCAACAGTAGCAAACATAAAGCTATTTTAAATAATGTCAGTCAGCATAGAACACACAGGCATCCCTCTCACAGACAAGGCACAATCCTGAAATGTCTTTGGGTGGGATCTGTATGAAACTTGGGTGCCTGAGAAACCCCACAGAGACAGCAGCAGTGCCACACGGCCCCTGGGTGCCACGAAGGCACTGCAGTGACAGCTTGTATTGTAAAAGGTGAAAGATTTATGCAATCTGAAAAGAAGCCAGAGTATGACAGCTTGTATTGTAGCAGTAGCTACAGAATTATTTTTATTCCTGGAAAAATCCTAAAGGATTTTTAATTCAAACATAACATAAAAACAAACTCATATAGAAAGTTTAAATAGGAGACAGAAATTTCTAAAAAGAATATTATTGCTTAACATGTAACGATGCATCAACACCAGGCTATAGGAATGTTTCACTTATTTTGATCTACTCACCAAATCAGTAATAACCTTTCAAGACTTATTCTGTATGCTGCTTAGCATAACTGGTGCTGCCTCAACTATGTCCCATCACTCTCAGTTTCCGATAGCTGAGAGACAGAGCCTGATGGCTTCCAGGGAGTGATAGCATCTGGCCTTCACTTATAAACAAGGGGCTTAATTATTTCTACTTCTGTTTCCACTGTCTTCAGCTCACCTGGACATGCGGTGGGCTGGATGTCACAGGGTGAACACAGACACATATAATCGAGTGAAAACGGCAGAGGAGAGAGATACTACACCAGCGAAGTGCTCGTGCCACAGGGGTTGTCACATGTACAGAAGAAACTGCTCCCAAATTATTAGTTAACTATGAATTATCCCTATGGGGAGTCTGGGGTTGCCAGTAATCACAGAACACCCTAAGTTGGTTCATCCATGACCCAGGGCCTGCCTGTGATCACACTGGCAAGTTTAAACTCAATGTTCACACCCAAAGGCGACTCACTGAACACCTGATGGGCTCTCTCCTCCTTTGTTTTATCGATTGATTGATTGAGACAGACTCTCAAGCTGTTGCCCTGGGAAGAGTGCTGTGGCATCACAACTCATAGCAATCTCAAACTCTTGGGCTTAAGCAATTCTCTTGCCTCAGCCACCCAAGTGGCTGGGACTATAGGCACCGGCCACAATGCCCAGCTATTTTTTTGTTGCAATTGTCATTGTTTAGCCAGCCCAGGCTGGGTTTGAACCCATCTGCCTTGGTGCATGTGGCCAGTGCCCTCATCACTGAGCTACGGGGGACACCTCGCCTTTGTTATGTGTGCTCAGAATAGGTGACTTCTATTAGTACAAAGCACTGACTTCAACCTTGAAGAATACAGAAAAGGTTACAGGGTAATATGTCCACAAGGACATATGCACTGCCAAAAAGAAACAACAAAGGTTCTCTGTGCTGATTTAAGATTGTCCTAAAAAAACAGAGGGAGCAGACCATAGGAACCCACTGTGTATTCTCCCCATCACCTGCCCTTCTTTCCCTCCGAAGGAACCACCATCCAGAGGAGGAGGTGTCTCCCAGGGGCTGGAATGCTAGCTGTCCCCAACTCCATTCTCCCCATCCTCCCCGGTAGCCAACTGCCCATGTTAGGTGGGTCCCCTATGCCACCGTCCTGTCTCACAGAGGCCCAGTAAACATCCCCTGGCAGAGGCTGTGTCTCCCACTTCCTAGGCAGCAGGACCCCTGCAGCCAGCTTGGACCTAGAAGTGGAGCCAAGTCCTGGGGACAGTAGAGCCACCTGGCCACACTACACCACAGATCCTTCTCTGTGACACGTGGCAGCTCTGGCTGTATCACAAAAGGGTCATCGTGCCATACACTGTGATAGCATGTGCTCACTGCATGTACACATGTATCATGGCGTGCTGCTCATTAGAGCAGGCCCTAGTCCCATCTGGCTGACATCCTTCCAAGAGGACATCTGAGTAATAGGAGACTGAGCTGCCCTGGTGCCCACCTGCGAGAGCCCTGCACACAGCCTACCTATGCAGCTTTTGCCTGGATCAACTGGTTCCTAACGATGTCTAAAACTTCTTTATTCTAAGCATCAACCATTGGCTTACACATGGCAAACATCTCCTAGCCACAGGATATCACACAAATAGGTCCTTAAACTTTGTCATGACCCGTGCTCCGTGGGCATTCACCCACCCCACCCACTCACCCCCGTCACACTGACCTCTCCCACCATGTGGGGTAGGCTATGGCATGAGACGGTGGTCTCACAAATCTCCCCTGGATGTCCAGCTGCCCCAAATCTGCTCCACACTCTGCTTCTTAATGAGCGGCCTTCCTAAGGGAGTGCACGGTCCATGTGTCTCCAGCCACTCTGCTGTGTTTACCAATCTGTCTACACACCTGGCAAGTCTGCTTTGCTTCAAATGGTACAGCTAGTTTACGTAATTTATACCTGCTGGGGACCACATTCCCAGCTCACATCCTCCCCAGATTCACAGTGAAGTTCTAACCCCAAAATGACAGTCTTAGGTGGGCTTAGATAAAGTGCTCCCAAAAGTCATCCTGGGGGGGCTCTCCTGCCCCTTCCACACCTGAGGACACTGGAGAAGATGGGCCATTCGTGAGCAGGTGGCCAGCCCGTGGCTAGTGCCGCATCTGCTTGCACTTGATCCTGGATTTCTGGACTCTGTCGCTGTGAGAGAAAGCTCATGTCCACTGTCACCACCCCATCTGCAGGGTCCCCCGATAGCAGCCTGGACAGGTGAAAACTCCCCTGACCCCAAAGCACTCCATTTCTCTTCAGAGTTGCTTCTATTTCACAGGGATTTTAGCACTATCTGGCAAGTTTAATGAAAACTTCCTTTTTTTTTTTT
>NW_003852678.1:306931-319595 GCF_000181295.1 Otolemur garnettii
GCTATAGGCGCCGAGCCATGAAAACTTCCTTAACAGAACTTCATGCAGCTGCATTCAGCTGACACCTTTGTGACGGTGGGTCTCTGCATCCCTTTACTCATGTGTTTAATGTTCTTAAAAAAAAGAATATGCCGGGCACAGAGGCTCACGCCTGTAATCCCAGCACTGTGGGAGGCTAAAGAAGGAGAATTGCTTGAACTGGAGACTTGCTGAGGGAGAGTAATACCCTGACTCATTAAAAAAAAAAAAAAAAAAAGAAAAGAAAAAGAAAAACCCAGCCAGGCACTAAGGCAAGCGGCTGTAATCCCAGTGGCTTCCAGAGGCTGAGGCAACAGGATGCCCACAGCCCGAGTCGGAAGTTGCAGTGAGCTATGATGCCAATGCACTCTGCTCAGGACATAGGGTGGGACTCTGCCTCAACAAAAGAAATAAATGAGTAGATATTTCTTGAGTAAAAGTCTTTAAATCCTTTGTTCTGTTCATTTCCAGGTAACTACTAGTTACTTTTACAAATAGCATTTTATTTTCAATTGATGATTACAGGTCTTCCAACACTATTAATTCTATGTGTTGATTTTGTATTGGTTGACCTTCTAGAACTCTTACTGGCTCTAATAACTTACATACTCTTTTTTTTCTATTTTTTAAAGATATGTTCTCACTCTTCCTCCCAGGCTGGGGTGTAGGGGGCCCATCACAGCTCACCACAGCCTTAGACTCCTGGGCTCCGGCCATCCTCCCACAACCTCCCGAGGAGCCGGGACTGCAGGGGGAAACACCACACCCACCACCTTCCTCCTGACTCTATAGGCAATGCCCCGATGCCCCGTCAGGGTGAAGTCCGCAGCACCATGCCCTGCTAGACCCCCCCCACAGGTGGGATTCATGTGGCTGCTGACACGCACCCAGCACTCAGGCCTCAAAATACTGCCAGTGCAACCACAGAAGATAAATTCTAATTAAAAGCTAAACACAGGACAAAGCATACCACATTGTATAGCTCCAATCAACAGATTTTCAGTAGATGCTAGATGTGTAAATGGCCCATGTGCCAGGAAAGGGAAAGTCTACCATCAGGATGAGATTTAACTGAGAGATTGAGTTGTACAAGGAGACCAGAAGGAAAATAAGACAGTGAGGTTGATGAGGCCTCATGAGGTCACAGACAGGGAAAAAGGTGCTGGGCATAGCTGGCAGCTCCCTTGGGCAACGGTATGGACACCGTTCCTGCCCACTGGGCTCCAAGGTTCTGCCAAGACCTCTCCCCACCTCCAGGGAGAAAGCCTGACAGGTCAGGTTTGTAAACATTCATAAAGTCACCAAGTCACAGGTTTAAGTCATGAGTTAAAATGGAGACAGGAGGGCAGGGTGGTGACAGCCTGGTGACACTGATGTGGAACCTGCTCCAAGCCCTCACTCCTCCTGCCAGACTCTGGTCAACTGAGGACCCCACCCTCCACTCAGCAGCATGGACCAGCGCCTCTTCCACCCAACCACTCAAGAGGATGTTCACACTGCTCCAGGCCCCCTGGGCCCTGGGCCCTGCCACATCCAGAGAGTATGGAACTCAAGTAGGATGGAGGACCATTTATAGATTTCTGAGGGATGTAGCCGCTCCCTAGCTGGCCCCTGTGGGAAACGCTGCTTCCTACCACTTCCCTCCAGGCACACAGGGCCCAGTGGCTCCCAAACCTGCTGACCGTTTTGTTAGAAGAGAAAACTAAGGGGCCTTTTGTTTCCAGGGCTGCACTCTCTGCACAACCACAAGTCTGCCAGCGTGGGTGTCGGGCCTGTAGTGGCAGCTAGCCACGTGGATCTCCCATGCCCTGTTGGCTTCAGGCACTGGGGTGCCACATGCCAGAACCCTGAGTGCTCAGCCAACACCCTGCCTGGGCCCCAGGTGCCCTTGCAGCCCGTCCATGCAGCTATACCAGGGCACCACTGCTGGAGTGAGCCTGGAGAGGCTAAACGGGCACAGATGCTTCTCACAGCAGCTCTGCAAGGCTGCCTGTGCCTCTAGCACTGGCCCTGGGCGGCCACCAGCTGTCACTGGCTACACTCAGCTTTCACCAGTGTCCAAGCCTTATCTGGACACAGTGCTTCCTCTAACGAGGATAGAAGGTCAGAGGTGCCATTTCAGTGTCCCTGCTGGCCAGTACTTGGGGCCAGGGAGGCCATGTAAAAGGCACAGATCCACTGTATTTCATGGGCAATCTCCCTGCCCCTGCTGGTCAGTGGGAGCCCATCTTCCCACTCCAGCAGAGGCCAGTCTGTCCACAGCATGAAGGAGGGACCAGAAGGCAGCCCTCAGCCCACCCTGGCACTGGGGGGGGGGGAACAAGACAGGGATGTAGTCAGAGTACACCACAGCCATGCAGAAAAGCCAACCGACAGGGGCCTAGGGGAGCCCAGGTGCCCGGCCAGGATACCAGGTCCCCTGGACATCTGTGATGGGGAAGCCTCCAAGAGGGCTGTGAGGAAGAAGCTGGTGCACCACAGCCCTAAGCACAGTACACGGGACCTCCCACCAGCAGCGGTGAGTCCATGACCCTCAGAAGCCATCAGCCATCATCTGCCCCAAGGTCCAGCCATCAGGAGGCCCTGTCTTCAGACCTGCTAGGCTGCTGCTTCTCTACAGTGAGCCACAGGCCCCAGGGTCATCTTCCGTTCTTCCATGTCCAGCCCACAGCCCCCAGTGCACAAGTGTGCAAGTGGACCTCACCACGACCAGGGGACACCGTGATGTGCTGCCACCTCCCACCACGTGCACATGGCTTCCAGGCCAGAGGGACTCAGCCCTTGGTCCCCAGCCTGACATAGCCAACTATGCCCAGTGGCTGGTGTGACCAGCATGTTTGTGAGCAGGACAGCAAGCATGAACTGGAGCAGGGGCTGGGGGACGTAGGTTGCAGGATCTATACTCAGCTCTGTGTGGAAAGAGGCAAGAGCCAGGACGGCTTGCCTCCCCACTACTACACCGCACGCAACTCCACCTGGCCGGCCTCGGGCGTGGTAGAGAAGCTTTGTCCTGGGGTCAGTGTGGGAATGCTGCGCCCCTAGAAGGCAGGAGCATCGGCACTTGACTGGGCCAGCACCCTGTAACCTGGCCATGCTCCTGTGGGCAACATCATGTTTTCTCCTCTCTGTGAGAAGGAGTACATCATGTACCAAGAGATAGGGTAGACCACTGTCAGGAAGGCAAGAGAGACACCCATGTTCCTACCTTGCCCCTCGCTGGCTCCCACTGTAGCACCTCTGGTGTTCATAGTCATCATCCAACAGCCAGGAGTGGCCAAGCATCCCCACAGCGATGCCCACACTGAGAAGTCCCTCAACTGGGGATACTGGGAGGCTGCCCCATCACAGGCATTCCGCAGCAACACTGGGTGTTAGGCACATGGCATGGGCACTCTGCAGTTGAGCAGGAGATGCTGGTCAGGCCTTTGTCAAAGTCCATCACTGTGACATGCTGGGCTACTATCAGGTGCCCCTGGCTTGTGCAGCCCAGCCTTGGCTGGGAAAGTGAAACGTGGTCTAGGGACATGCCTGAGACAGGCTAGGTTTGTGATGACCACTCGGGAGAGCTGAGTGTTGAAGGCACCAAAATGAGAGCCCCTCCTACCTCAACTCCTGCCCCACAGACCATCAGGGCGGGGCAGGACCAGCACCAGCTCAGTGTGGGCGTGGTCATGTGGACACTGGGCCACTCCTGGCTGTCAGATGATGACTGTGAGCACCACACCCACAGTGGGAGCCGGCAAGGGGCAGAGCCAGGACACATGGGTGTCCATGTATCTGTCCTGTGCCAGCGAATCTCCCACATCCTGGACGTCCGGCCCACAGAGAGGAGAAACTGCAATGCTGCCCAGCAACAGAGTCTGGACAAGGCTGGAGAATGACGGTAAGGGTGCTGCACCGGGCACCCCCACCATTTATTTAGGAATCAGCCCACTCCCTTCTGGGGGGCTCACAGGACAGCACTGCTAACAGAAGGGATGGAGGAATGAAGTCACCGCCCAGCTGGGGACTTAGACCTTAAAACCTTCCTCCTGGGTTTCAGAACCGAGGACCACCCAGGAGAGGAGGAGAGCAGAGGTCCAAAGCCAGGCCTGGGGTGCAGAACCTTTACTCCCACCTATACCACACGCCATGTCTGTGCCATTCGCCTGAGGATGGAATTCACGTTTGGGAAGGAGAATTCCGGCTGCCAAATCTCCGCAGTTCAGCCCAGGCCCACAGATCCCCCATTCCCTGTGCCACAGCTGCACAGCCGTCAAGACGAGGTCAGTGCAGCCAGGGTCCCTGGCCAGCAGAACCCCTGAGCTTCTATCTGAGGGCCTCAGCTCAGAAAGGGCCCTGCCCGGTCCTCCTGCTCCTCCCTCGTATCCCCATAGCCCAGAGGGCCTCACAGACACAGGGACAGCTGGGAACCCACGTGTTCCACACTGAGGGTCTGGTGACCTATCAGTAACTGATACCCTTTGTGGGGCTGACAGCCCAGAAAGAGGAAGAACACTCAGAGACCAGGCTCCTTAGACTCTCCTAGAGCCACAGCAGGCCCTGAGGCCCCAGCCCCCACCTTGTGCTGCAGTCCTCCTGGCTGAGGGCGGTCTGGCCCTGACCAAGGGCTTCTCGTCCAAGCAGGAGAAGCCCAGCTGCCAGGCACTGAGCCAGGCACACAGCCTGAGATGAGCCAGGAGAGGGTAGAGACAGGACCACATAGCCCCCTGGGTGCTTCAGAGCCTCCGTAGCTACCTGTTCCAGCATACACACACACATATGCTGGCACACACATGTACATACAACACACATGCACACAAACACATGGCAAGCACATATGCATACATACAACACACATGCTGGCATGCACATGTGAACACACACAACACATGCACAAGCCCACACAAGCACACACATACATACAACATGTGTGTGTACATGCACAGGCACACGTGTGCACACAAACAAGTCCCACTCTTTAGCCTCCTCTGCGGACATGTTGCCAGCCCAAAGCTCCTGACCTGTCTGGAACCATATGGACCACTGGGGGGATGGCACAGGCCAGCCTTGGGGATCTCCCTTTCTCAGTCTCCGCACAGTCCCCATTGCTCCCCTGAATTAATCGGTCCCACAGCGAGGAGGAAAAATTCAACCTAAGGCCCAGAAAGGTGCATGTTCCCCATTCCTGTGCATCTTGGTGCCCATGCAACTCTGGGCATCAATGCCCTCTCTCTAGGGCAGCAGCACGCAAAGCTGGGCTACCAGGATGTGCTTCTCCCTGACAGAAAGATCCCGGGAAAAATCACTGGGAGCCTTTTAAGTGAGTCTGGTCACACAAGTGTCTTTTTCTTAACTGATTACACTACTGCCACGGGCCCCTTCAACTGTACAGTGCTATTACACCCCCAGCATCCTTCAGGGCCAGGCCAGCCACTTAGCAGGGCACACAGAGCCCCTCGTGCTCCTCCCGCATCCCCATATGCGCTCAGCCTCCCCACCCCCCCAGCATGCCTGTGGGTGTCAGTTTTACTGCCCTAGTCCCACAGCAGACCTGAGCTCTGCACTCTCCTGGTAGCAGCTGTCCCTGCTGCCAGCACGCCAAGGGCCCCACCTCAGGCCTCTGTGAGGTGACAGCAGTCATGCCATTGGTCAGTGCATCTGCTTGGCTAGGCAGCCCCCAGCTAAGGGGACATACTCTGGGAACAAAAGCATATCTCAGTAGGATGCCTCCCCAGGCCAAAGGAAAGCCAGCCATGGAGCACAGCGCACCCACAGGGGCCCATGCTCCATTCCTCTTCCTCTCATGCCCCGACCTAGTGAACACCCCAACACCTGGACTGAGCCTCCACTTCCAGAGCCAGAAATTCTCCCAGAGAACCAGCAGGCTCAATCAGGAACCTAGCCCACCTGAAGGTCAAGGAGTGTTTCTGTTGATAAAACCAAGACTAGGGTGACCCCAGCCAAGTCTCAGCAGCCCTGGGCCAGCATGCTGGGGTCAGTTGGCAAGGGTCCCACACTGTGGCTGGGAGCCTCCTGAGCTAGAGGTAATAATCTCTGGCTATCAGACACCAATTAAAGAAAGGCGGAAACCTCTGACAATCTTCCAGGACCCAGACGGTGTTCTGAAATCCACAATGCACATCTGAGACCCTGACCAGGCTGCCCTCTGCTCTGCCACATCTTCCCTGGTGTGTACAGGTGAGCAGGACATAGGCCTAAAAGCTGCGCCCACCCCACCCAAGCCCAGACCCTACCAATTACACTGGACAACTGCACAGACAGCAGACTTGAGCCTCCACCTCCAATCACTGCTTGCCAAGGCCTGAGAAGCATGCAGGTGCTGGAGGAACTCCCCACAGAAGCAGCAACCCCACATCCGCAGCCCGCCCCACAGTCCCCAGCATGCCGGGCAGTGGTCATAGCCTCCCAGCTACCCACCAGGCCCCAAGGGATAGTCTGTAGCTGGCACTGTCCCAGCCCGGGCACCACTGCCACCCTCTGGGCCCACCCAGGCCCTCTGTCCTCCTGCTTCTAAAGGCTTGCTCTGTGCTGGGCAGCGCCAGGCATGGGGAGAATGGCCCTACACCCAGCTGCCAGCTCTGCTCTGAAAGACACCACCTGGCCCCCAGGCCTGCCCTGCAGCAGGCCCCCAATATTGCTCATGCCAAAGCAAATGCCTCCCACCCAGCAATGTGTGGCCTGGTAATCGCCACACTTATACAAGAGCTGTGGGTGAAGGACAGGACACCACCCATTGTTCGTGGCACCTTCCAGAGCATTCTCCAGTCTACTTTCCAAAGTAGATATAAAGTGTGACATAAGTGTAACATAAAGGCCGTCACATTGCAGCATAGACCAGCAAGGTGTCTGGAACACAAAGTCTGAAGCCCCAGCCAGAACCAATGAGAGCTAAAGGAACAGTAGGGCTGACCGAAGGGGCAGGCAGGGGCAGCAGTCAACTAACACTCAGGCCATAAATCCATGGCCCAGGGCAGGTCTTGGCAGCCAGACCACCACCCTCCTCTGCCAGGGTGCAGCCCAGGCTCAAGGTGGATGTAGATACTGGTGGGGTCCTGTCCTCCATCCATAGAGATATGCTCCCAGGGAAGCGGAGGAGACTCATCCATGCCCCCCACCAAGCCCAGGGAAGCCAGGAAAGTAAAGGCCATCCACCCCTCTCACTGGGGGCATCTCCAGGTGGTGCCAACAGGCAGTGCCCAGGGCCCATGCCCAGAAACTCTCCTCAGTGCCCAAATGAAGAAAGAGAAAGAGATGCACGTCCCTCTAGGCAGCACCTGGCCATGAGGGCTGGCCCACAGCAGGTGTCTGCCTCCGGCAAGCCAGCTTCCTAAGGTACCCTCAGGAGCAACTCAGGGATGTGCCATGTCCACTCTCAGGCTGGGCCATGACACCACTGGGGGTGGAGAAGCCTACTCTGTCCATGTCCAGACTGGGGCACAGGCACTATTGTGAGGCCCACTATGGTAATGCCTGTCCTCCCTGGACACACCTGTGCTCCTCAGTCCAGGATGCAAGTGCGATGGAAAATCTCATCCAGTCCTGTACATTAAAACAGACAGATCCTGCCTGGGTGTGACCCAAGAGGAGGAAAGTATCACGACTGCCTCTTGCAAGGTCAGTTGCACTCACGCTGGAAAACAAGGCTCAAATTAAGCAAGATGGTGGTGATGTCTTCAGCTGTCAATAGGTCCCCCCTCCCCGACAATGTGGGGCTTACAAAGAGACAAGAGGGTAGAGAGGCCAGGCTACAGACCACCCTGGGGATCGAGGGCAGGGCCCACGAGCCGCACACTGGCTCCTCGTACCGGCAGGCTTACCGCCAAAATGAGACCTGAGAAGCCACCACAGCTCTCATGGACTGGCTGACAGTGGCGACAGGCGAGCCAACTGCACACTGCCCAGGCTCTGCCCATGCAGAATGAACAATGTCTAGTAAAAGGTGGACCCAATGCACAGCCACCAGGAGCAGGCGTGGCTCCTCAGGCTGCCGACTCAGGCGCGCGCTCAGCTGCTCTGAGACAGCTACTCACAGGCGCAAGCAGGATAGGCTGAGTCCAGACCCAGAAACTGGAGATGCATGCTTAGACCTGGCCTGAACCCTGGGCCCATCAGAACCCTCATCCCGCCTAGCTGCTGGGGTCGGAGGCTTGGGGGGGGGGGTATCATGCAAAGGCCGTGTGAGGCTGATGTCCCTGACTCCAGAAAGATGCTGGTAAGTCCCCAGCTATCAATAGGTCCCTGGTCACCACTGTCCTGACGATGTGGGGCTTACAATACCACACCATTCTACCGCTGGCTCACAATAGCCCACCTGTCTCCACGATAGACATGTCTGCCAAAGAGACTGTCACCAGGGGCAGAACCCACCTTGAGCAAACCCGACCTGCTCACAGCCACCATCTGACCTACCATCCTAACAATAGGGACTTAGGGCCAGGCTGCAGGGTCTACTGCCATCTGGGGCCAAGAGGTGCTAAAGAAAGGCCAGCTGGGCTGTAGTGACAGGGGAAGTGGCTGCTGGCCCCAGGCCTGAAAGCACAGCAGAGGGAAGGCTAGACATGGCCTTCTCAGGCATTCTCACAGCCTGTTTCCCTTCCTGCTGCCTGAAGGTCCTGCAGGTCTATGTTCGTCTGTGGGGACAAGCGCAGACCCACCATCCTCTGACATACTTGAACGCTGTTCCTGGAAACTCCCTCTTCAAGGTAGCAATGTCCTCCCCAGTCCTACAAATCTCTGTGGAGTCCACCCTTGGTGGAACATACATCAGCTTCAGGGCACCTCCAGCACAGAGGGCAGCTCAGCTTCCAAATCTGTTCACATGCTATTTTTAGGGCCATCTCCCAGCACCACCATTAGGCAATCCACCAAAGCCGACCAGGCTCACAGGCCTGAAAGGGGCAAGAGTGCGCTGCACCGCTGTAAAGAGTCCACATGGCCCCATTTCTCCTGAGAGCCACCGGGAATGCTCAGCCTGCAAGCCAGGCTCGGCCCACTGGCCCCAGGACATGCCCAGCTGTCAGAGACTGGGTGGGAGCAGCACAGGTGGATGGTCTCCCATCACCATCACCGCCCTGCCTGCACCTAGCCACCCACACCTCTACCAGGGCAACTCTGGCCACACATGATGTGTAGGTTCCCAAAGAGCTTAAGCCCCTCTCAGGCTAACACTGCCCTGTGGCATTCCCATACTCATCCAGGGGCCCGAGAGACCCCAGAGTCTGATGAGACCCCAGTCGTGGTGAAGGACCATAATCTTGCTCTCTGAAGCAGCCTCAACTACCACCACCCATGCCCATGGACACCTGCCCCATCAGCCCTTCCTGAGGAGCAGGTTCACCCCTCAGGAGGGAGCAAGCTGGCTCTGAGGCTTGAGTCCTGGGAAGGGACAATGGCATCCAACTGACACCAGGGACCCACATGCCCAAGGGCACCACAGCCCCACATGATCATCTGCACCAAAGCCAACCCAGGAAAATAATGGTGTTTGTTCACAGCCCTGAGAACTGCAGCCTATCAGGCTGCAGAGTACGGCGATGCCTCCCAGGGGAGACCCCCAGGGGAGACCAAGGAGCAGTGAGCAGCCCTCAGCCTGGTCTGGACAGCAGATGGGGGCAGAGGAGACACGAGCTGTGCTGGCCGTAGCAACAGGCCAGGTCCTCCTCCAAACCTCATGACATCCCAGGTCTGCGGGCACTGCCACCCTGCCCCTCAGCCCACCCCCTGCTCAGTCTCCACCTCAGTTCAGCTATCCACCCAAGGAGCACAGCAAACCCCCCGAGGGTCTACTCACAGACCTGCATAACCCCTTCCCATATGCCCACCACACATACCCAGCCTGACCTCAATTCCCACTGAGCTTTCACCAGCAGCACCACACTCCCATAAAATAGTTCAATGACCTCCTCACAACTCAAAAAGAAAGCCAAATTCCTTGCCTTGCATCTTGGTTCAACTACAAGAACATCTTCCAGGGAGCTGCTCGATGCAGGCTCTGGGCTGAGACCATGCCAGCCAGGACAGACACAGTTCTCCTGCCAGAGCCACAGCCAACATCAGTGGTGCACCAGGTCAGCCAGCAACGGGCAGTGGACAGAAGGGCAAGGAGGCCTGCCAGCTAATGCTCTCCACTGACCCTGCCCTGCACATCTGCAGAGGTGAGGGGGAGGACGGGGCCAAGGCTAAAAATGTCCCAACACTGATGAAAATCACCAACCCAAAGTGAAGGAATCCACAAACCCCCAATTTGGGCAACTGCAAGAGGAACCCGCACTGAGATACACCACCAGACAGGCAGGAGACAAAGCAGCAATCACAGGACCCCAGACCCCCTTGGGATACGTCCAGGCTGCTGACTTCTCTGCAGTCAGCAAAGTGACAGCTAATGCCTGGGACTCGGGGGGGGGGGCACCCCCGCAGATGGCTGTGGCCAGCACATACCTTCCAAAAATGAGGGTAAACAAAACATCTTTAAACAAACAAAAAGAGCAGCCAGTCACCCAGCAGACCTTCACTGAGGGAATCCTGGGGATGCTTTTCTGACAGGAGGAAAATGATTCTTAGTTCTGAGATGCAAGAATAACAAAGAACAAAAAAAGGACCAAGTTTTGAAGCTGACTGAATGTTGAGAGCATAGAACGGTAACGTCTTGTGGGCTTAAAAAGATGATTAAAATATACGATGACAAAGCAAATTGGAACAAAAGGCTCTGAGGTGCCACATGGCTCTGGAGGGGAATAAGACACAATCAACTCTAAAACAGGAGAACAAATGTGCTCGTTAAAATGCACAGGGAGACCACCAGAGAAACAGAAGTAATAATAATTGATAAAGGGAGAAAATTAAGAAAAAAATTAGCCAGACATGGTGGCATAAGTCTGCAGTCCCAGCTACTTGGGAGGCTTGAGCCCAGGAGTGGGAGGCTGATGTGAGCTGTGATGACACCTCTGTACTCTAGCATGGACAACAGAGCAACACTTTGTCTAAGATGGGAGAAAGGGAGGGAGGGAGGGAAGGGAAAGAAGAGAAAGAAACGAAACAAAGGAATGAAAGAAAGGATAATAAAAAGCACAAAAATAAAAGTATGCATAAATTCAAATATCAGCAATTTTTGGACATGGAATCCACATTCCAGTTAAAAAACAAAGATGGTCAGATGGAATGAAAACAAAATTGAAATACATGCTGAATTTAGTACATAAAGACAGAAACGTCTAAAGAACAAAAGGGAGAAAAACGTGTTTAACAGGCAAATACTACCCAAAAGAACACTTACATATCCAAATTGTCATCAAAGTCAATACTAAGACAAAAATCAGTATACATACAAAAATAGTCACATAAGTTCAGAACACCTAGAAGTTATTTTATTTCTGAAGATGTATGTACCTAATAACACAGCCTCAAAAGGTATAAAGCAGAAACTGACAGAATTATGAGAGAAACACACAAATTTACCCCCAGATTAGAAGGTTTTTTCTTTTTTATTTTGAGACAGAGTCTTACTCTATTGCCCTCTGTAGAGTGCTGTAGTGTCACAGCTCACAGCAACCTCAAACTCCTGGCTCAAGCGATCCTCAGCCTCAGCCTCCTGAGTAGCTGGGACAACAGGTGCCCACCACCACACCTGGCTAGTTTTTCTATTTTAGTAGAGACGAAGTCTCACTCTTGCTCAGGCTGGTCTTGAAGTCCTGGGGTCAACAGATCCTTCTGTCTCAGTCTCCTAGAGGCTGGGACTACAGGTGTGAGCCAGCACACCCAGCCTCAGATCAGAAGATTTTAACATACTTCTCAAGCAAACGAAAAAAGAAAACAGATCTGAATACCACAGTAAACCAAGCTTGAGCTAATGAAGGATATCAAACACCAGCAACTGCCAAACACACATTCCTTTTAGGTACAGACAACATTTATGAAAACCAACCCCAAACCGTGCCACAAAGCAAGCTGTAAAAAGGGTTGAGGGCCTGGTGTCACACCGACCACCTTCTCTGACTACAATATAATAAAATCAGAAAGGAATAATGCAAAAAAGATTAAGAATTGACAGTGAAAAAATAACTAGAAAAAAAACCATGTTTGTATATGGAAAAACTTAAAAATATTGCATAAGGTTAAAGAATAATGAGAAATTTTTAAAATGATTGTAATTGAGTAATACTATGTACAAAGGCTTAGGAAATGCAACTAAAACATTACTTAGAAGAAAATCTGTAGCCATTAATGCTTGAATAAAACAGGAAAAATAATGAGTTATGTATTCATTTTAAGAAATTAGAAAAAGAACAGCAAAATAAACCCAAGGAGTACAAGCAGAAAGAAATACAAATGAATATCTAAAAAAACTGAGGAACCCTTGGAGGCAGAGTGTGTGCAGGCACCTGAGGCTGGGCACCCTGCGTGGCTGGTCCACAGGCACCGACACACACCAAGACTGTACAAGTCCTAAGGCTTGACAGCAGGGGGGGATGACTACTCTGCAATGTACTGTGCATTTCACAGTAGCTGGAAGATAGAAGTTGAAATGTTGGCTCAGCGCCTATAGCTCAACTGGCTAAGGCGCCAGCCACGTACACCTAAGGTGGTGGGTTCGAATCCCCAGCCCGGACCCGCTAAGCTGGAAGTTACAGAAGACAAGTGTGAGTCC
>NW_003852678.1:320465-326458 GCF_000181295.1 Otolemur garnettii
AGGCAGGAGACTCACTTGAGCCCAGGAGTTGGAGGTTGCTGTGAGTGTGATGCCATGGCACTCTACCCAGGGGGATAGCTTGAGGCTCCGTCTCAAATAAATAAATAAATAAATAAGAGGCCAGGTGCAGTGGCTCACACCTGTAATACCAGCACTCTAAGACCAGCCTGAGCAAGAGTGACACCCTATCTCTACTAAAAATAGAAAAACAAGGTAGTTGTTGTACTGCACACCTGTAGTCCCAGCTACTCTGGAAGCTGAGGCAGGAGGATCGCTTGAGCCTAGAAGTTTGAGGCTGCTATGAACTACGATGATGCTACTGCACTCTACCCAGGGCAACAGAGCGAAACTCTGTCTCAGAAAATAAACAAAAAACAATAGAAGTTGAATCAGTAGTTCACTATTCCACAAAGAAATTTCAACGTCAGGTTATTTCTGAATTCCCCCAAACATTCAAGAAACCCCAAATCCAAACTTTACACAAGCTCCACCATGACATAGCAGAAGAGCCGCTCCTGCTGTACTTGGTCAGGACTGTGGGAAAGAGGAAATCCTGGCCCCAAGACACAGGTGCAAAAGCCCCACACGAGGAACTAATAGCACAATCCACCAACATACAGAAAGGGCAATACACCAGGACCAAGTTCATATTTTTTCCAAGAATAGAACGTTAATTTAATGTTAGAAAATTAATTTGTGTAACTTACCACACTAGCAATGAACGGACAATCACCTAATGCTTCTAACAAAAGCATTTGATTATATCCAACATCCATTCATAATAATTTTTTTAAAAAGTCTTAGCAACATGAGTAAGATGAGATTTTTTGACTTCATAAAGTGTATCTATAAAAAGTTGTAGCATGTATCATACTTAATGATGAAACACTGAGAAATGTCCTTAAGGTAAGAACAAACACGGGCATCTACACAACTGCTTCTAGTCAGCCTTCTACTGTGATGGTTGGCATGGCAAGAAAAAGATATGAAGATTAGAAAGATATAAATTTGTCATTTGCAAAAGATAAAAAAGAAAACACACACACAAAAAAACCTTTACATAAATTGTTAGGTTAAAAAATAGTAAAATTGGCTCAGCACCTATAGCTCTGTGGCTAGGGTGCCAGCCTCATACACTGGAGCTGGTGGGTTCGAATCCAGCCCAGGCACAACCAAAAAATAGCCAGGCACTGTGGTGGGTGCCTGTCATCCCAGCTACTTGAGAGGCTGAGGCAATAATTCGAATCATTTAAGCCCAAGAGTTTGAGGTTGCTGTGAGCTGTGATGCCACGGCACATAATAAATAAATAAATAAAGTAAAATTACTGGCTTCAAAATTCAACTGAATTTCTATACAGCAGCAACAAACAAAATTAAAAAGATGACTTTTACTATGATATCTAAAATACAAACCTCTAATAAGAAATCTAACAAAAAATATGCAAGATATCAGAATCATATGCAACTCTTTCAAGATTCATTAAGACCCACTTAAATAGAGACAGAGCATCTATTCATGAGGGAGAAAACTCTGCATCACACAAAATGTCAACTCTCCCCAACCTGCTCTGCAGTGGCAAATAACGCCCAATCATGGAACAGAGTTATCTGTGGAACTTAAAAAGATAAGTCTAAAAGTTGTAAAGTCAGTTCAACCCTACCTCATGCCATGTTCAAGTTAACTGAAGATGAACAGACCTAAAAGTTACAACTATAAAGCTTCTAGAAAAAAAGCACAGAAAAATATCTTGATGACCTTGAGATCTCTTAGACAGGATACCAACAAACTAACAAAAAAATAAATAAATGAACTGGATTTCATGAAAACCAAAAACTTCTCATCAAAAAACACCATAAAGAAATGACTGGGAGAAAATATTCACACATCAGGTGGCGCCTGTGGCTCAAAAGGGTAGGGCGCTGGCCCCATATGCTGGAGGCGGTGGGTTCAAACCCAGCCGCAGCCAAAAAAAGAAAATATTCACAATCCACCTATTTAACAAAAGACATCTACTTAAGCTACATAAAAACTTCCCACAATTTGGCCAGGCTCAGTGGCTCATTCCTATAGTCCCAGCACTTTGGGAGACTGAGGCAGAAGCTCAGCACCAGTGTGAGTAATGTAGCAGGATCTCATTTCTACCAAAATTTATTTATTTATTATTTTTTTTAAGACAGAGTCTCTTACCCTGTCACCCTGGGTAGAGTGCCATGGCACTGCACCTCACAACAACCTTAAACTCTTGAGCTCAAGTCATCCCCTTGCCTCAACCTCTCACGCAGCTGGGACTACAGGTGCCCACCACGACATCTGGCTATTTTTAGAGATGGGGGGTCTCACTCTTACTCAGGCTGGTCTTTAACTCCTGAGCTCAGGCAATCCACTCACCTCGGCCTCTCAGAGTGCTGGAATTACAGGTGAGAGCCACCACACCCAGTATTACCAAAAAATTTAAAATATTGGCCAGGTATGGTGGTGCATCCCCGCAATCCCAGCCACTCAAGAGGCTGAGGCAGGAGGATCATTTGGAGGCTGCAGTGAGCTGTAATGACACTCCTGCACTCAGCCTGGACCACAGAGACCATCTAAAAACAAATAAGCCCCTCAAACTCCTACAACTCAATAAGAATAAGAAGATAGTATCCAATTACAAAACTTCGCTTTATGAAAATAAAGGAAAAGCCAGTAAGCACGTGAGAAGGTGCCTAATATCCCTGGTAAGCACAGGTCAGCACCCTAAGGGACAATCATCACACGGCTGTTAGAATGGCTGAAATGAAACACCCCAGATAATACAGAACAGGGCAGTGCTGCCACCCCACACACAGGCAGAAGCTCACAGAGGCGAGCACACATCTCCTCTGTGGCCAGGCACTCCCAAGGAGTGAAAGCTGCACCCAGAGAAAGCCCTAGATGGGAGAGGCCACAGAGCTTTACACACAAACTAGAGAGAGCCCAATGTCTACCCACAGGGCAGGTTAGATAAGCATGGTCTCTTCTCACAAAGAGCACTGTGCGCAGAGGAAAGAGGAATTCTGCTACATGCAGTACACAGATGGCCTCAGACGCCCCGTGCCACACATGGCAGGACTGACAACCCTGACTGTAGGGGGATGGCAACCTAAGACGGACCAGGGGGGGGGGGTGGGGCACGCAGGGACCTCAAGTTAGCAAGGACGCCAGCCAGGGGCTTGTGGAGGTAAAGACGAAGATGACCATACAGCATGTGAACAGGCCTCACAGAATTCAAAAATGAGTTAAAACCCCTCAACAGAAAGGTGTCAAGTGGAAGGTATAGAGGTCTCCAATGGCCGAGGCTCTCCTGAAGGGCGGGGCAGGGGCATGCTCCATGGCAGAGGCATCTAGGGGGAGCTCTGGGAATGCCAGCAGTGAGACCTGGACCGACCAGCACACGGCATGACCCTGCCATGTGCACACCGCCCAATGGCCCGTGGGGAGCCATGGAGGGGAGGTGCTGCTGGGAATGGTGTGGGCCCCTGGGTGCCACAGGATGCTGGGCCTCCCTCAACTCACTGCCCAGCCTGCCACAAAGCTCCCCAGGGACAGAGACCATCCCACCACCCCCTAGGACGGAAGAACTGAAAAGGGCAGCACCACGCAGCCATCTCTCAGGACTCCACCAGGCACACACTGAGCGCAGAGAGGCGCTCCTCACCGCACCAGGCACACACTGAGTGCAGAGAGGGGCTCCTCACCACACCGGGGCATTTAACACATTTAGCCAAAAAAGGATTACTACCTCCTAAAGAAACTGCTGAGACTCAAGTAGAAAAAAAAAAGGAAAAGTTGGCAAAAGAAATGAACAGGAATTTCACTGATGAGGAAGTACAAATGGCCTAAATTAGTAATCAGAGAAATTCAAATGAAAAACCATGATACCATTTCACACCCACCACATTGGCAAAAATTAAAAGTCAGACAAGTGTTGGCAAAAATAGGGAACAAGGGGGACTCACACCCCACCAGTGGGGGCTTAAGTTGGCCCCATGCTCTGGGAAACTGCCCACAGCACGCTGTCTGTGCACACGCCCCTCACTCTGAATCCTACTCCAGCAGCCCACAGGGAGGCACGTGCGGAGGACAGGACAGAGCATCTACAGCAGCTCATGCCTAACTAGCTGGAAACAAGCCAAGGCCCCTTGACAGAAGCAATGACGCACCGGGAACACAACACAGCAGCTAACTCGTCAAAGCCACCAGCACAGACGCAGCTCAGACACCTGACGACTGGGCAAAAGCAAGAAGTAGGGAAGAATGCAGGGAGAAGGAAACCTTTCCCATCAAGTCCCCAAACGAGCAGGCCTAAGTCACAGGGTGCATGTTCAGCTGGGACAGGGGGAAGGCAAAGTCGGCCCCCTGACAGCTGCTCCCCAACCCACCGTCCTCCTGCCTCACCCTGGCTCCCACACCCCATCCAGGCCACAGCCTTCAGCTCCTACTGGCCTGTGCAGGTGCCCATCCTGCTCTGCTCCCACACACCCCCTCTGTCTCTGCACAGACCCCAGACTGGACTTTCTAGACCCCTCCAGAACAGAGCCCAGCCCCTCCTACCACACTTCCCCACCTCCCTCTGGTCAAAGACTTCTGTGCTCATTTGGGGAGCCTCAGGAAGCTGCTAAAGAGATGCAGGAAGGGGAGGCTGTACTCTGTGCCGACTGCAGTGCTGGGGGCAGGCATAAAGGCATGTGAGGAACCAGGAGAGGTCCCAGGGCCCATGACCTAGCATGGTGGGAGGCCTAACGCACCCATGGGCAAGCATCAAGACCAGGAAAGGAAAGGGGGCCGGGCCTGGAGAGATGCTCCTGAGTTTGGCTTTGAGGCCCCAAAGAGAGGTAACTAGGAAAGTCTGGAGTCTTTCTGCACCCCCAACCCCACTCTCAGAAGTACCTGTTGAAGGCGCCTGGGTAGAGAATGGGAGGCCCACCTGAAGGGGTCCCCTCCATGGCCACTTCCTGTGCTTGGATGGCACTAACGGTTCCTCTACAGAGGGCTGCATCTCCCCACCAGGAGCTCTCACCCTCACTTGCAGCCCTCCACCCCCCACTCTTGCCTAGTGACTATTTCAGAACCAGAACCTCTTGGCAAGTGTCTCCCCCCCCCCACACGTTAGCCTGGGAACTCCCTAAGTAGGAACAGAATTAAGAAATCACAGGAGTTTCCAGCTAAACCAGGATAAACCGGGAAGCTGCTAGTCCAGGTGGAGTCAGGCTGTCCACAGTGCTCATCAGTAGGTAAACCTTGCCCAGTCGTCACCGCAGGATAACTGGGTGCGCCCTTCCCAAATGGATAGCAGCGAGCCCTTTGCAATGGCAAACAGCGGGTGGCAGAGAGCAGACCGACTTCGGAGCTTCTCCACGTTAGCGGACAGGAGGGACAGGCAAGTGAGCCAAGACCCTGAACCAAGGACGAATACAACTGGGGTTGTAAGTTGGCCTGTCCTCCAAGCCTTGTGCGCCGAGGGTCATTCCAGGCCCTCGAGTTTGACAGCATAGCTGGATGCGAAAAGAAATCTGCGGTACCGGACGAGAGAGGAAACACCCTCTGCCAGCCGCTCTGCCAGGAAGGTGTGCGGCCGCAGGCTAGACAGCCGCAGGCAGGACGGAGCCCAAGCGACGCCGAGTCCTTCCAAAGCCCCACGCAGCCCCTCCCCGGCTCGGAACCCTCGGGGCCCCCGGGCGACGCACGCCCGGCTGCAGCGGGGGGTAGACCTGCTCGGCGCCTTGGGCAGGCGAGCGCCGACGCGGTGCGTGCGACGGGGCTTGGCTCGACGGCCCGGCGGGCCTGGCCCAGGACAGGTGCGCGGCGCGAACAAAGCGCAGCTGGCGCGGGAGCGTACCTGGGCACGCAGCTCGGGCTGGAGCCGTCCACCTCCCAGGTGGCGAACAGGTTCATGGGCACCGGCGTGTTGAGCGCGCCGGGCGCGCCGGGGAGGCCGAGGCGGCCCCTCTCGGCCATGGCGCCGGCCCCGCCG
>NW_003852678.1:326718-336169 GCF_000181295.1 Otolemur garnettii
CCCCGCGCCCTCCGACCTACGCCGGTGCCGCCTATTGGCCAGACCGGGAGCGAGCTAGCCCTCTCAGACCCAATCGTCGCCCGTGGAGCGCTCGCCGGAAGTGAGGTCCGGGAGCCCCCACCGCGGGCTCGGGAGCGCGCACCCGAGCGCCTGCGCACAGGCCCCGCTCGGCGCGCCCCGCCTGGCGCACCCCGCCCGGTGCTCTCGGGAATCGGTGCTAGGAGCCGGGATCCTCCAGGGGTGGCCGCGGGTCCCGACCCGCCTCGGGCTCTGCCCAGACCCCGCCCTCCGCACCGCGCGTCCCGCGAGGTCTCCTAGAACGGTCCCCGGGCCCTCCCGCGCGCCCTGGCGCCGGGAATCCCATCGGGGTGCCCCTGTCGGTCCCAGCCTCCCGGTCACTCGGTGCTTCCCTGAGTTTCACTCGGGATAGTGGGAGTGGCTCCTGGCCGTGGGCCGGTCGTGACCTCGGGGACAGGCCCTCCCGATCCCGGGGTCAGGAAGGTTCTGTCCTCCTCTTTCTGCCCATAGTTCTTGTCAAAGTCAGCAGACCCTGAGCCGAGATTTAGGAATAGCTTTTCTGGCGTCTCTTCTGTTTTCGGTATCCACAGTGCTACACAGTTGCTTTTCTCCTGGCTTCTGCGTCTTGTGGTCCACAGGAAGTTTAGTGGAAACAAATCCAGCCCAAGCTGACCTCCCTCCCCCCCGCCCCCAGGGGTGACTACCCCAGCCGGCCTTGACCTCTCTCCGGCAAAGACCCGCCGGCCCTGGTTTCCCTCCTTTGCAAGACTTAGCCTCCAGCTGTAACTCCCGAGTCTGGAGCCTCGAACAGCTGCATGCACTGCTTTTAGTCAGGCGGGGCCCCACTGTGTAAAGAACAAGGGAACCTGTGTCCCACATGTTGCTGGCTCCTCTGGGGTGGTGCAGCTGAAAGCTGTAAGGGTCTCTGTGACCATGGCCAGCTACTGGGGTTGTTGTCTTACACTGCTTTGCTGCCCAGTCGGGCCTGTGGGTCTCATGCCTACGACATGGGGAGGAATGACTGTGTTCATAGTGGACTTAGCGGTCCCCTGTGAGAACAGGCTGCCTGCAGTGGGTGGGAGAACAGGAGACAGGGCTCCTTGACCCCAGCATTTAGCATGTGGTGTGGCAGAACAGGACAGAGGGTGCAGTTGCGGTCAGATGAATGGGCTGCCTGACAGGCTGTTCCAGTGTGTGCCAGCACCACCCAAGCAGGGACACAACTGTAGAAGAAAGGCCTGGGTGACTAAGTCCTACTGGCTGGGGCTTGACACTGGCTGCCACCACTGAGCCATGCCCCTCCCTGTACCAGGCACGGTGATGAGTTCTTAGTGATAGGACTCATTTCCATCCCAGTTTACAGAGGAGGAGACTGAGGCACTTGAGGCTGTCCAGCTGCCAAGGTGAGGCATCAGGTGATGGATCTGCAGAGCATGGTCCACTGTGGTGTGTGTAGAGTGAATATTGCCAGGCAGGAAGTTGTAGATGCAGAACATACTATGTGACATGCCTGTGACACTGTTGTGTTTTTTTTTTACTTTAGAGAAAGAGAGTTTATTAATTTGCCAGCAAATGAGGCCGTCAGACTCTGGTTTCAATGTACCAGTGTCCTCCTGAGCAGAAGTACAGAGTTTTAAGGGAAAGGTTCTGATAAATCCTATCTTCAGCTAAGACAATTTCAGGACCTCTGCCTGGGTTCATCTCATCTTCTGTGGCACAAAGAACAAAGGGCCTCTCTTGCCTCTTCTGACTGGCCTAAGGCAGGGATGTAGGTTTTAGTTCTTCAAAAGGGTGAAGGGTTTTTGTGGGTGTGGTGGCTCAAGCCTGTAATCCCAGCACTCTGGGGAGCCTAGAGGGGTATACTGCCTGCCTAAGCTCACGGGTTCTAGACCAGCCTGAGTGAGAGCAAGACCCTGCCTCTAAAAATAGCCAGTGATTGTGGCAGGCACGTGTTGTCCCAGCAACTCAGGAGACTGAGGCAAGAGAATCGCTTGAGCCCAGGAGTTTGAGGTTGTTGTGAGCTGTGAAGCCACAGCATGGCTGTGCATGGGCCAAGTCATGTTACCAAGGGCAACAAAGTGAGAGTCTGTCTGGGAAAAAAAAATGGTGAAGGGTTTTTTAGAGACAGAAAACATGTTTACCCTTTTTCAGGCCATTTTCTCTGTTACATATCCCCCACTGTCAACTTTATCCTCCATATCTGTGGGAGGAGGGGCACAACGTAGTCATCGAGATACTTTTGCCAAACTGGGGTGAGGTTTTACGTGGAAGGCACAGACCACCAGGTACAAAACAGCATGAGCAATAACCACAACCCTGAGGACTGACAAGAGAGACGGACACAATGCCCGAAGTGGCTGGGTTAAACGAGATGCAGGGGCCTCTGAATGCACAGCTTTCCACTGTGCTCTGTCAGTGGTATCCAATCATTTTTCTTCTGTGCTACACATCAGAATAAGAAGAGTTGTCTCAGACCACACAGTAAACACACAAACACTAACAAAAGCTGATGAGAAAAAAAAAGTTTGCTCATAATTTTCATGATGTCCAACACCACAGACAAGCAAAAAAGTCCTCACATAATCCACATGTGGCCTGTAGGTCTCAGCTTGGACACCCCTGCTGCTGAGCTGAGAGAGTGACTTCTGCAAATTTAGAAGCCATGCACAGAAATAACTGTACAAAATGAGCTTTAGGATAATGCACCCTACAGCAGGACAGACCATCAGCAGAGATGGGAGCCTAGGAAACCCTCACTAACGAAGTGTGCCTCTGTCCTTTAGGCAGACCAAAGAACCAAACGGATTAGTGGAAATACTAACATTTTCACTTTTCTTTTTCTCAAACACATACTTTAGATCACTTAAGGCTGGCCCCTCTGCTGGGGGCCACACCTCCTTGCTTTGGTGTGATGGACTTAAGGGCTCACTTGTCATAGTTTCAAGGAGGTATAAGTTGTTAGAGGCACTTCACCATGACTTCCACTTCTCTGCTTTCCACTCACACTTAGTAGTTAGCACCCGACCCGCTCGTTCAACATATTGCTTCACTATATTCTCGTCTGGTCACATAATATCACCATACTTACTAGGCTGCTAGGAAGGTCTCTCATAAACTAACTCTTAGGGCTGAACTTGAGCCTGCTTTAAGGCCTACCCTTACCCAGAGAAGGGCAAGCAGCAATAAGACTTTACTCCACTTTATTTTTTTTTCTTGAGACAGAATCTCACTTTGTTGCCTTCAGTAGAGTGCTGTGGCATCACAGCTCACAGCAACCTCAAACTCTTAGGCTCAAGTGATTCTCTTGCCTCGGCCTCCCAAGTAGCTGGGACTATAGGCACCTGCCATAAGGCCCAGCTAGTTTTAGAGACAAAAGTTTCACTTTGGCTCAGGCCAGTCTTGAACTCCTGAACTCAGGTGATCCACCCACCTCGGCTTCAAAGAGTGGTGGGATTACAGGTGTGAGCCACTGTGCTGGGCCTTTATTCCATTTTAGTTAAGTTCCATGTAATTTTCTTTCTTTTTTTTTTTTTTTTTGAGACAGAGCCTCAAGCTGTCCCCCTGGGTAGAGTGCCGTGGCATTACAGCTCACAGCAACCTCCAACTCCTGGGCTCAAGCGAGTCTCCTGCCTCCGCCTCCCAAGTAGCTGGGACCACAGGCGCCCGCCACAACGCCCGGCTATTTTTTGGTTGCAGCCGTCATTGTTGTTTGGCGGTCCGGGCTGGGGATTCAAACCCGCCACCTTAGGTGTACGTGGCTGGCGCCTTAGCCGGTTGAGCTATAGGCGCCGAGCCAGTTCCATGTAATTTTCATTCCAGGTATAGGGCTTTGCTTACTTGTTGGGTTGCTTTGGCTACAAAGGAGGGTCCACTACCATTCTGTATGGAGGAAAGGAGTCTGTGAACAACTCAGTGAGGGCGGGACCACAGAGTTTACCTCGTCTAGTTCCTTGGAAAAATGGTCCCTCAGGTTCCACAGGGAGTTCACTCAAAGAAGCTCATGGGTGAGGACAGCATTCTGTGTAGCATAGCGTATCCAGATGCAGGCAGTGAGAAGTGAAATTTCCCCTGATGGACACCGTCATAATGTAGCCAAACATGGTAACCCGTTAAATAGGAACTGCTGAGCTGTCCCTGCACTGCCTGCTGTCCTCCATCTGCCTGGCCACTGGCCCCCCGCCACTCATCTGCTCCCACTGTGTGCTGGGTTGTGTGTGCAGGAACTTGGAGAAGGCCCTGTCTCAGGCAGGCAGCTCCTAGCAGGAGCCCATCTCAGAGAGTTCCTTCAGAAGTTCTGGTAACCTCAAGCATTCCTTTCTTCTCTTCAGATAGGACAAGCCTCTCCCTAGCCTGAAAAGGTATCACCAGGAGCTCGGGCATCTGCATGAAATTGCCAGTTATTGAAAGGGCAGACAATGTGCAGGGCTCCCTGTGTAGCAGGTCACCTTTCTGCCTTTGGACTGTCCCACCAAATCCATCAAGCATCATATTCTGTCTGTGCCCATGCAGGTGAGGCCAAAGTTTTGGGGAGTCAGGCAACCCCCAAAATGGTAATAGTCATAAGGCTCTGTTTCAGGTTTCCAAAGGCATTTTGACAGTGCATGGGCCAAGTCAAGAGCCCCACATCTGTTCCTGTGAGGACCTAGGAAAGGCCTTATCACATCAGTCCAAAGTCTGGGATCCAGACAGAACCCCATCATGCCTAGGGTCCCTGGACAAACAGCCTGCTGTTTGCAAATCCATCCAACTGCAAGTCTCTCAAGTCCCCTGCTCCCACCAAACTGGGCAGGAGAGCCCTTTTTAAAGTCTTGACACAGCAGCACTACAGGGCCACCCAGCCCCAGGATGCTGTCACTCAAATGTGAGTCTCATTCACAACCATTTGCACAGTATCATTAGTGGATGTGGGTCCTGCACATGCCCTAACTCACTGGTAGGGGGAGTCTAAGTTTTCTCTGAAGGTCCAGAGAAGGCTAACACTACCTTGCTCACCTGCGGCTGACTTCTTCCTGCCAATTCTGTAATAGGTATGGGTCTGTTGAGGCCTGAACTGCACAGAGACCTGCTCCACATGGCAGCCTCCTGTGTGTTTCACCAACCCTGGTATCATCCAAGAAGTTCAGCTGGGCCCTAGGAAAGGAGTTTCTGCCATCTTTGTTTTTTGTTGTTGTTGTTGTTATTGTTGTTTTCATTTTGCTTTCAATTTCAACTGGCGATACACATCTTAGTTTGAAGGGGGTTTTTTTTAGTTGTTTTTTTTTCTCTTTTCTTCCTTCAGCTATTCTCTTGCCCTTTGCTTCCTGAGTAGCTGGGACTACAGACACCCGCCACAACACCCAATTTTTTTGGTAGAGATGGGGTCTCACTCTGGCTCACTCTGGCTCACTCTGGCTCAGGATGGTTTTGAACCTCTGAGCTTAGGCAATCCACCTGCCTCAGCCTCCCACAGTGCTAGGATCTGCTGACTTTGCAACAGCTCCTGGGGGCTCCCTTGCTTGGCCATGTCACTCCTCTGGGCCTGCTGTGAGGAGCACATGCAGCAGGTGCCAATGCCAGGGAGAGGGTACTTTTGTGGCTTGGCACCAGTTAAATCCCCACTGTCACCTCCCATCTGGGATGTCAGTGGGGAGGCATGGCACCCACATTTGTAAAAGTCCACTAATTAGGGCGGCACCTGCGGCTCAGTGAGTAGGGTGCTGGCCCCATATGCTGAGGGTGGTGGGTTCAAACCCAGCTTCTGCCAAACTGCAACAAAAAAATAGCCAGGCGTTATAGCAGGTGCCTATAGTCCCAGGTACTTGGGAGGCTGAGGCAAGAGAATCGCCTAAGCCCAAGGAGTTGGAGGTTGCTGTGAGCTGTGACTTCATGGCACTCTACCAAGGGTTAATAAGTGAAACTCTGTCTTAAAAAAAAAAAAAAAAGTCCACTAATCAGCTCCCCACTGTCCATTTGCACCGAGGCTTCCCTGGGGATATCTGGGTTGGAGCTGGTGGTGAGGCAGGGCCCCTAGACCCCCTCCATCATGAGTCCTGGCCCTGCAGGAACCCTGGGCTTACAGGAGCCCTTTACAGTGTTGGGCAGGGTTCTTTCCAGCGTCCTCTTCTCTGTACACTGAGGGGACCCCGCCCCACAGTGGCCTTTCCTTCCAACCGTCTCGAAGGATCCTTGGCTGGCACAGCTAGCAGGACACACATGGTTTTTAGTTGACTTTAAAGCCATTTTAACCAGCTGTGAGGAATTCATGATACTTGCCTTGCCCCAGCCAGGGGTGCCCTCTGGCCAAGCTGAGCTCCCAGGTGGGTAAGGAGAGACCATTCCCAAACACAGGTCATAACTAACACATGGGGTTGAAGAAACAGTTGAGGTAGCGACTGCCTGAACCCCTCCCCTAGTGCCTAATCACCCCATTCCTTGGGAAACCCTCCCAAAATACTGGTCTAGTCCCTACATTCCATAGAAAACCCTTCCTAGGTGGTAGCCTAGTCTACCCATTCCCTGTGAAACTCTCCCAAAAGGTGGCCTGGTCCCCCAGGTCACTGGGACAACCTCTACAAATGATCGCCTGGTCCCCCCATTCCCTGTGTAACCCTCCCCTACTGGTGGTCTGGTCCTTGGAAAACTCTGCAAATGGTGATCTGCTGCACCTGTTTACTGGGAAACAATCCCTAAACTGGTGCCTGGCCCATCCTCTTCCCTGGTAATCCCTTCCTATATTGTGACCTGGCTCCCTGTTTACTCAGAATCCCCCAAGTGGTGGCATGGGCCCCATCCCTGGGAAACTCCCCCCAAATAATGGCTTGGTCCCCCCATTTACTAAGAAACCTTCCCCAAAGGTGGCCTAGATCTCCTATACTCCCTGTTTCCTTGGAAAGCCTCCTTAAATATTGGCCTGGTCCCCTGTTCTCTGAGATTCTCTCCCCAGATAGTAATCTGGTCCCTTTCTTCCCTGGGAAACCCTCTGTAAATGCTTGTCTGGTCCACCTGCTCCCTAAGGATACCTTACCAAAGGGTGGTCTGGCCTCCACATTCCCTGGGAAACCTTCTGAAATGGTGGTCTCATCCCCCCATTCCCTCAGTAACCTTCCCCAAATAGTAGCCTTGTCTCTCCCATTCCCTATGAAGCCATGGGGTCACAGGAGGATACCCTAGAATCCACTGCTGAGGATGGACAATGTGCTGCCTGCCCACGGAGGTTGTGGGTTTTTTCTTTTTTAAATGAATTAAAGCTTTATGTTCCAAATAGTCAGATAACACTTGTGCAGTGTTAAGGACACAATAGTCCCAAAGATGGGACCCGTCCAGACTTACCCACTGGTGGGTCCTCACCAAGGTTCCCTGCACCTACAGTGAGGCCTGGGCATTTTGGGTTGGGCACTCTGGACCGTGGGCTCCTTAGAAAGGTACTCATTCGCTCAGCCTGTATTAAGATAACACCGACACCCACCAAGAGTGAGGAGTGATGCTGAATGAGGGCCCTGCCTGAAAGCCCCTTTGGGGTGCCAGGGTGGGGCCTCCGGGCTGGGACCTTTGTGTGCCTCTTGGCATGGAGCACAGCAGGCTACTATGGAGTTAGCAGGGGTGGGATGGGGCTGGTACTGGGCCTCTGCTCCCCCACCAGCCAGCCCGATGGGCTCCTCTGTGCCATTTTTTGGACTGCTCCTGTCTGTCAGGTGAGTGGCCAGGGCCTCCCACAAGACCAAACACTGGTCAGCTCAGACAGGAAAGCTTGATCAGCTCTGCTGCTCCTTCCTGGAAGGAGCCAGGCTGAAGACACAACCCTGTGTGGGACAAAATTGTGGAAGGCCCTGGATGAAGCCTCTCTCAGACCTACTCCCATGAAGGACACAGCACATGGCACCAAGCCTCCATCACTGAGGGACAGGTAGAAACTTTCCCCAAAGAGGGCTCAATAGACTTTCATCCTGGACAAATACTGGAGAAGCCTCTGGAGAATGGCCAGAGGCTGGAAGGCCACTCAGGTCACTGTGCCCTGCTGTGATGCCTGTGGGCACTCCCAGACCAGCTAACTTTCTTACAGTGACAACTGGAGCCAACTCCAAGTTCATAGAACATTCTATAGCTATCAGGAATAGTAAGTTAAAAATAGCTAAAAGCAGAACATATAATATCCTATTTGGTTAAACAAAACACACATGTAAATGCATTATACTACATGTAAAATATGTATTTACATGTCAGTGATTTCACATGTAAAATACCTATTTTCAAGTCCAGGAAAAGTATTGACAGGAATTAATCCAGAGTGCTAAGAAATTGTCCCTGTGTGGTGAGAGTTCTGTTGATTTAGCGCTTCCTTTTTGCTTCTCTTTATCTCTTGTTTTCTCCTTAATGAACATGTGATTCTCCCATAAAAGCCCATTGGCACCAGCAGGCTGCTGGCTGCAGCGTCAGGCTCTCTAGTCCTAGAAAAGCCAATGAACAAAGGGAACCCCCGCCCTGCAACAAGGTGAGGACAATCTTGGTGAGAATGCTGTCTACCAGGGTAACATTCTTAATGTCAAAGGGAAGTGCACAAATCTGTGAGACCATTAACAGATCCCAGGGAAATGATTAGAGCAGAACATTGGCAAAGAGCAAAGCTATTTGTGCTCTGCCACTGTGGTGAGGGATGGCAAGTTACACTAGGATGCACATGCCACCCAGGCCCTGAACGCAGATGGCTGCAGACCCAGCATAGACCAAGGGTCATGACAACATCCTTGCCTCTGTGTTTCCCCCATACTGGCCCTTCAGGGCTCCTCTCAGTGCAGATGAGCCTCCTTCGTCCAGCTCCTGGGGACCCAGAGCAGCCTTGAGAGCAGCTGGCAACAACTTGGGAGATTTGCCTGGGCTCACACACGTCCTGGAGCATCCTGCAGGTGAGACAAGAAACGTCAACAGGAATATACTTACAGGGGTGTGTGAGATCTCAAATCACAAGACTTGGAGGAGGAGTACCTAAAGCTGAGGAAGTGGCAGGATCAGTCATGGTTCACCCAGAACAGACGCTCATGCAGCTGTGAAAACGTGGAAGTGCTCCAGGTGTGTCTTGTGCGGAAAGCCAGGACGTGCAGCTGGAAATGTGGCCTGGCCTGGCCTCAGGAATAGAGCACAGGGGACCAGCAGGCCACTCTCTGCCCTGGCTATGAGTATCCTGGGTCCCAAGAATGAGAGGGCCCTTTGTGTTTACATTTTAATTCTTCTCTGTGTTTCCCGCAAAAGAAATATTGTCACAATAAGCCATACGTGACTTAAATGACGGAAAGAAAGGAAAACAACCAAGGCCTTAAAACAGACATCTGCTTAGGACCCGTGCAGATAATTTGCAGAAGGCAGGATACCCAGGGCTGCAACGCATATGAGCCAACATTTCACCACAGTGCTATTTGTGTGGGAATGATTTCTGTTTTCCTTAGGTTATTGTTTTTCTAAT
>NW_003852678.1:337238-350159 GCF_000181295.1 Otolemur garnettii
AAAAAAAAAAAAAAGTAACACTAATAGGCTCAGCTCCAATAGCTCAGTGAGTAGGCACCACCCATATACACAGAGGATGGTGGGTTTGAGCCCAACCCAGGCCTGCTAAACAACAATGACAACTACAATCAAAAATAGCTGGGTGTTGTGGTGGGCACGTATAGTCCCAACTACTCAGGAGGTTGAGGCAAGAGAATCACTTAAAGCCAAGAGTTTGAGGTTGCTGTGAGCTGTGATGCCAAGGCACTCTACCGAGGGTGACATATTAAAACTCTGTCTCAAAAAAAAAAAAAAAGTAACACTAATAAATGAAAATTTGTTTCTCACCTTTCTGGAGGCTGGGAAGTCTGAGATCTAGGTGTGGCAGTAGCAGTGTCTGGCAAGGGCCCCCTGTGCTCAGTGCCTGCTGCCCCTCATTGTCCCCTCACGTGCCGAAAAAGGCAGCTTCTGTCAGCCTGATGCCTCATCACCTCCCAGAGCTCCCCTCATTATTATCACACTGCAAGTTAGGGTCCTACACATGAATTTAAAGGGACCCATGTAGGCCAGGTCAAGGGCCAGTTTTGTCCTGCATTCCACCGTGTTATGGGCTGAGCTATGTTCCTGGGATTTGTATGTTGAAGTCCTGACCCCAGTGCCTCAGAATGTGACTATGTTTGGAGATGGGGTCTTTGAAGACATAGTAAGTTAAAATGAGGTCACTAGGTAGGGGCCTGATCCAGTCTGACTGGCTTTCTTATAAGAGGAGGCTAGGCCACAGATACACACAGAGGGATGGCCACATGATGATGCAGGAGAAGGTGGCTACCTGCAGCCAAGGACAGAGGTCTCAAGAGGAACACAGCTACTGGCCCCTGGACTCATGGCCTCCAAAGTCAGGAGAGAGCACATGCATGTTGTTGAGCTCCCCAGCCTTGGCACTTTGTCACAGCAGCCCTAGCAAACCCATACGCACCACATATAAATGTCACCTTAACAAAAGCAGGCACATACTGGTCTCTCCTAAGGAAGTACATGCTGAGCTGGTTTCAGGGAGGGCTTGATGCCTACACTTTATTTTGAAAGGAATAAGAGGGAAGAGGGAATGGTGGGGCACAGTGGCTCATACCTATAATTCCAGTACTCTGGGAGGCCAAGGCAGGAGGAATGCTTGAGCTCAGGAGTTTGAGACCAGCCTGAGCAAGAGTGAGACCCCATCTCTACTAAAAATAGAAAAACTAGACAGGCACTGTAGTGGGAGACTACAGTCCCAGCTACTCAGGAGTCTGAGGCAAGAGGATCACTTGAGGCCAAGAGTTTGAGGTTGCTGTGAGCTATGATGCCACAACACTCTACCCAGGGTGATAAAGTGAGATTCTGTCTCAAAAAAATAAAATAGGCTCGGCGCCCATAGTGCAGTTATTACGGTGCCAACCACATACATGGAGGCTGGTGGGTTGGTGCCTGGCCTGGGCCTGCTAAACAACAATGACAACTACAACAAAAAAATAGCCAGGCATTGCTGTGGGCACCTGTAGTCCCAGCTACTTGGGAGGCTGAGGCAAAAGAATTGCTTAAGCCCAAGAGTTTGAGGTTGCTGTGAGCTGTGATGCTACAGCACTCTACTGAGGGTGACATAGTGAGACTCTGTCTCAAAAAAAACCCCAATAGGTGTAAGTGTACAGAACAAACCTTAAGATATGATTGATACATTCAGAAAGAAAATGAAGAGATGGAGAATTTCATCAGATGACTGGAACCTGTAAAGAAAGAATGACAGAGTAAGTCCAGAACTGATATGTAAAATCGCTGAATTTAAGACCTGAACAGATGGGTCTAAAAGCAGTTGGTACAACGCAGAAGAGGTTAGTGAAGTGGAAACCAGGTGAGTAGCAAATGTACAGATTGCAACATGGAGAGTAAAGATGGGTAAAGAGACAGAGAGGAAGCACAGAGCAGGGTACTCCACGTCCTATTCCAGCTCTGCGCGCCTGCTCTCACCTCTATGACAGGGGTTCAGACAGAGACAGACGGAGGGAGAAAGGGAGAAACAGAGAGACAGGAAGGGAGAGAGAGAAAGACACGGACACATGGAGAGACAGAGAGGCAGAGAGACAGACAGACTGAGAGGGAGTAAGAGAGAGAGACAGACAGAAACAGAGGACAGAGCAAAAGACCACAACAACATCCCCTGTTCCCTGCTCCCTTTGCTCTCTCCAGCTGCTCTGCCTTCAAGTCTGTTGCTTTGTGTGTTTTCCTGAACATTCTTTCACACTAGAATGGGCAGCAATATGGCCCTCCAGACCCTCCTGTGCCTTAGGCACCTCCTCTCCCAAGTCCCCACCATTCTCTACTGTCAGAGCCACAGCAGGTGGCTGGTGATGCTTTCAGATGTGTTTGCAAACCCTCTTTTCTCCAGATCCTACCTTATTGAGTGTCCCTAGAGGGAGCCACTTACTTCTCACAAAGTATGGTAGGAAGAGTCAGCATAACCCGTGGATGGTACGGCAGCTCTCTTGTTCTGGGCAGAGCCACCATCATACTGGGAGAACAATGGAACAGTCCGTGGCAAGAACTCCACCCTGAGGAATGGCAACGTCACACCAGTTACCACATGAGTGGGCTTACAAGTGGAGGCTGCAGTTCCATTTGGGTCTTCAGATAGCCAGGATCACTACCTAAGCCTCTTTCAGATCCTGTGTGTAATGAGAAATGTTTGTTGTTTTAAGCTGCTAAATTTTGGGACAATTTGCTTTGAAGCAATGGGTAACTAATATACGAGAGGTGGCCAAAATGTGTACCAATACTGGACTATGGGACTGTAATTTCATACAAATTTTGAGATCAATTTGGCAATACCTGGTAAAAATGAAGGTATGTGTGACCTGCATGCAGTAATGGCAGTCCTGGGCTCCCTCCTAGGGAGGTACCCATACACACACAGGGACACATGGACAGGAGTGTTCACTGTGGTGGCTTCAGTTTCCCTAGAATGAGTTATGCCTTGTTCTTTTAAAAAGGAATGTCTAAATGTAAATAAATATCAGAAACATTGATAAGGAGAAAATGCAAGTAGTATGAGTCCGTTTATGTATAATTTTAAAACATGCAAAACTGTTTATGGACAGCATAAACAACTAGTTTGGTGCTGGCCATCAAACAGGGCAGTGGAGTAGCAGGGAGAGGGGAATTGATTCTGGAAAGACTCAGGGGCTCTAGAGTGTTCCAGCAATTCTGAAGAACTCCCTGGAAAAACTCCAAAACAAAACCCCAGAGAACCACAACTAAAAGAGCTGAACCAAAGAGCAAATACAGGAAAATGCTACACTCTGGTGCGGCTGGGATCCTTGGGTCTTTTCTATTTTCTCTCTACTTTTGGGTTGTTTGCTACTGATTTAGGCCTTCCAGAGTACAGAAACCCTTCTGGCTCTCATCTCCAAGGTGGTCTTGCACGTTCTCAGGTAGCCAGTTAGAGCTTCACTCATGAGCTATCCTTACCCTGCAGGGGATGCTGGGCTGGAACTGGCTAGCTGGAGGGGACAGGGAGGCTTTGCACTCAGTCAGGAAGGGACTCAGATGCCAGCACTGCTCCTCCTGTGACAGATATTTACTGGATATTTAAAATATTCCCTTGTATTCGATTCAATAGTCTTATTCTTTTGCTTTTATCATTAATTCAATACAGCTTGGAATTTAATTTTAGAACAGTGTGAGATTGGGATTCAATCTAGCCTTTTTCTCCTCTTTATGGAAATCCTAACTTTATTGAAAACTCTGTCTTTTTCTCACTGACTTAAGGTTCCTAAATTTCTTGTATATTTGGACAATTTCTGGAGTCTGGGATTTTTTTCACTTGTCCCTGTACAAATATTATTTGGTCTTTTTTTTTTTTTTTTTTGAGACAGAGTCTCACTATGTCACCCTTGGTAGAGTACCATGGCATCACAGCTCACAGAAACCGCAAACTCTTGGGTTTAAGCAATTCTCTTGCCTCAGCCTCCCAAGTAGCTGGGACTACAGGTGCCTGCCACAATGCCCAGCTTTTTTTTGGTTGTAGTTGTCATTGTTTGGCAGGCCCGGGCTGGATTGGAAACCACCACCAGCTTTGGTATATGTGGCTGGCGCCCTAGCTGCTGAGCCTATTATTTGGTCTTAATAGCTACAATTCGATGTAATTTTTTGATATGCAAAAGGGCAATTCTGTTCTCCTTGAGTTTTCCTTTCTTTTCTTTTCTTTCTTTTTTTTTTTTTTTCTGAGACAAGATCTCTCTCTGTTAACCAGGCTGGAGTGCAGTGATCATAGCTCATAGCCTTAAACTGCTTGGCTTATGTGAGCTGACTGCCTTGGCCTCTCAGAATGCTAGGATTATAGGTGTGCACCACCAAGGCTGCCCTCTTTTCTTTTAAGATTTTTTTGGGCCCAGCACACTCACACCACATAAGCCTAGTACTCTGAGAGGCCGAGGCAGGAAGATCACTTGAGCTATAGGAGTTCAAGACCAGCATGGGCAAGAGCGAGACCTTGTGTCTACTAAAAATAGAAGAAATGTGTCAAACATGATGGTGGGCACCTGTAGTCTACTACAGGGCTACTTGGGAGGCTGAGGCAGGAGGATTGTTTTATTTTTATTTTTAGAGACAGAGTCTCACTTTGTCGTCCTCGGTAGAGTGCTGTGGCATCACAGCTCACAGCAACCTCCAACTCCTGGGCTTAAGTGATTCTCTTGCCTCAGCCTTCCGAGTAGCTGGGACTACAGGCACCCACCACAATGCCTGGCTATTTTTTTTCTTGCAGTTTGGCGGGGGCCAGGTTTGAACCTGCCACCCTTGGTATGGGGGGCTGGCACCCTACTCACTGAGCCACAGGCACCACTCTTTTATTTTTATTTTATTTTTTTGAGACAGACCCTCAAGCTGTCACCCTGGTAGAGTGCTGTGGTAACACAGCTCACAGCAACCTCCAGCTCCTGGGCTCAAGCGATTCTCTTGCCTCTGCCTCCCAAGTAGCTGAAACTACAGGTGCCAGCTACAATGCCTGGCTATTTTCTGGTTGTAGCCATCATTGTTGTTTGGTGGCCTGGGCTGGATTCGAACCCACCAGTTCAGGTGTATGTGGCTGGTGCCTTAGCTACTTGAGCCACAGATGCTGAGCCAGGAGGATTGTCTGAATCCAAGAGTGTTAAGTTGTTGTAAGCGAGGCTGAATCCACAGCACTCTAGCCTGTGGCAACAGAGTGAGACATGATATTTGCAGATGACTTTAGGGTCAGTTTATTTATTTATGTATTGAGACAGTCTCTCTATGTAGCTCTCAGTAGAGTGCTGTAGTGTCACAGCTCACAGCAACCTCAAACTCTTGGGCTTAAGTGATTCTCTTGCTTCAGGCTTCCAAGTAGCTGGGATTACAGGTACCTGCCACACTGCTCGCCTATTTTTTTGTTGTAGTTGTCATTGTGGTTTAGCTGGCCTGGGCCAGGTTCCAACCTGCCAGCCCCAGTGTATGTGGCTGGTGCCCTAACTACTGAGCTATGGGTGCTGAGCTGGAATCAGTTTATTAAGTTATTTGAAAAATTCTGTGGACATTTTGATTGAGATTATATCATTTTACAACTAGCTTGTGAAGACTTTACATATTTACAACTTTGCCTCCCTGTGAGAATAGGACTTCTTTCTGATTTGGCTTGTGCGCCTGTTAAGTTCTACAGTTAAGATTTAGAGTTCTTCAAAAATGTGGTTATGGCTGGGCACGGTGGCTCAGGCCTGTAATTCAGCATTCTGGGAGGTTGAGGCAGTGGTTTGCTTGAGCTCATGAGTTCAAGACCAGCCTGAGCAAAAAAGTGAGACCCCTGTCTCTATTAAAAATAGAAAAACTGAAGCAAGAGGATCGCTTGAGCCCAAGAGTTAAAGGTTGCTGTGAGCTAAGATGCCACAGCACGCAACCCAGGGCAACAGCTTGAAACTCTATCTCAAAAAAAAAAAAAAAAAAGTGCTCTTGGGCGGTGCCTATGGCTCAAAGGAGCAGGGCACCGGCCCCTTATGCCGGAGGTGGCGTGTTCAAACTCAGCCCTGGCCAAAAACTGCCAAAAAAAAAGTGCTCTTGCACCTTTCTTTTCTCTTTTATAATTGAGACAGAGTCTCACTTTGTCACCCTCTGTAGAGTACTGTAGCGTCATAGGTCACAGCAACCTCAAACTCTTAGACTGAAGCGATTAATTTGACTCAGCCTCCCAAGTAGCTGGGACTACAGACACTCACCACAACACCTGGCTATTTTTTGTTTGTTTGTTTCTTTGTTTAGCATGCCCCGGTCAGGTTGGAACCCATCAGCCCTGGCGCATGTGGCCAGGGCCCTAATCCGCTACATGCGCCCCATGAACCTTTCTTTTCTTTCTTTCCTTTCTTGCTCTCTTTCTCCCTTCTCTTCCCCTCTCTTCCCCTCTCTTCTCCTCCCCTCCCCTCCCTTCCCCTCCCCTCGTCTCCTCTTTCCTTTCCTCTCCTCATCACAGCTCAGTCTCCAACTCCCGGGCTCAGGCCATCCTCCTACTTCAGCCTCCCTAGTCTCCCTGAACACAAGATGCAGCCTCCCACCCTGGGCTCTCGTATCTTTTTAGGCTAATTCCCGGGGTGGTCGTGGTGTGCTGCGACTGTGATGACATCTGCAGATATTCGAGGGCCCGCGCAGGTTGCACTATGGGCTTGGGCCACACAGTGATGTAGCTGTCATAGGAAACAAGAGGTGGCCACAAGAAATTTTCAGAAAGTGGGCAGTCCTGGCAGAACAGAAAAAGGGGCGAGGACTGCGCATGGGGAGGCTCTGGAACCACGGCGCGTGGCGGGGTGGGTGCTGCAAGCGCGGAGGGCCGGGCGGGACGCCCCGAGGCTGGGGTCTTGGAGCTAGGACTTGGGCAGCTGGGTACGTGAGCGCAGCTTCCCCAGGCTCTGCGGCCAGATCCAGCTCCAGCTCTAACTCGGAGTCCCGCCCCAGGACGTGCTCAGTCTCAAGGCCCGCCATCCTTCCCTGGCCCCGCCTTCTGTCCCGTCTCATGCCCGCCCCCAGCTCTGTGGCCCATCCCAGACGGTGCTCAGCTCCAAAGGCCTGTCCTCCCCCATGGCCCCTCCCCAGACACGCCCACCACCGGGAGAGCTCAGGGCTCGGCCCCGCCCCCAGACACGCCCATAGTTCCGGCCCCGCCCCGCCTCCTCCAGCCGCTGCTGCTGCGCCGCGGGAGAGGCCTACCGGCTCGCGGTGAGGAGGGTCAGCGGCCGCTTCGGCCCAGAAGTCGTCAGTTCGAGACCTTGCTTAGCCGCCGCTGCCCCAGTGTTTGACCCAGTACTACGAGCACGGCCGTTGCGGGCGGCGCGACCTGGGCGCTCGCGGCGAATCTGCGGCTGCGAATCTGCGGCTGCGAATCGCGAGAGCGGCGGAGCCTGGGCGGGCGCTGTGGGGCCTGGGCGGACGCGCGGAGGCACCGCGACCCAGGACCGCGGGCCGGGGGGCAAGCCCTGGTTCCGCACGGCCGCGGCATCATGACCGGCCGCGTGTGCCGCGGCTGCGGCGGGACGGACATCGAGTTGGACGCGGCGCGCGGCGACGCGGTGTGCACTGGCTGCGGCTCGGTGCTTGAGGACAACATCATCGTGTCCGAGGTGCAGTTCGTGGAAAGCAGCGGCGGGGGCTCCTCGGCAGTGGGCCAGTTCGTGTCGCTCGACGGTGGGTCCGTGGGACGTAGTGCGGGGCGGTAGGCACTGAGGGCCAGCGGGACCGAGGGGACAGCGGGGCGTGCGGGGCCGGGGCCCCTGCGGGCACGGCGGGCGGGGGCGGGCCGGCTGTGAGGGTAACGGTGATTCTGAACCCGGGTTTCCAGGAGAGGCGGCGAGCAGACTTGGGCAGCGGCCTGGGGCTCGGGCGGACGCGGGGTTTATCTGGTGTACAGCCGCGGGTTTGACTGGCTGAAGGATCGATCGGCTGTCACCGCAGTGGGGATGAAGGAAGTTCCATCAGCCTAGGAAGTTCTGGAGCCTCTGGCACCTGCTGCTCTGGGCTCGAACTGTAATTGTGTTTTTTCAGGAATGTCTGATACTTGGAATCGGATTATCCAGAACATTTGGGGCCAGGTGCCGTGGACATTAGAGGTCTTCTAACTATTTTTTTAATGTCTGACCAGAATTTCAGGGTTGGACAAACCAGGGTTTCTTGAAGTATGTTTTATTTAGATTGTGGCCAGTTTCAGGTATTTATGACTGGAGTTGCTACAGGCATTCATGCTTAACTCTGTGTGCACATAAGTTTTCATTTGTCTTGGGAAGTTAGTTATATGGTTAACTCTCTAAGAAATAGACTCTTTGAGTGTGCTGTACCATTTCTCAGTTCCATATCTGCACCAGTACTTGCATTGTCCTTGTTTTCTATTTTAGTCATTTAATAGCTGTTTGGTATCTCATCATGATGTTAATGTGCATTTCCTTAATGACAAGTAATGTTAATCGTCTTTTAATATACTTATTTTCTATCCCTGAATCTTTTTTGCTGAAATGTCTGTTCAAGTCTTTCGCTCATTATTTTTTGTGTGTGTGGGGTGTTTCTTAGGTTGAGTTTTTAGATCTTTGTATAGTCTTGTTACAAGTCCAGTCCTTTGGGTGGCGCCTGTGGCTCAGTGGGTAGGGCGCTGGCCCCATATGCTGAGGGTGCCAGGTTCAAACCTGGCCTGGGCTGAACTGCAACAAAAAAATAGCCGGGCGTCCGTGCTTGTAGTCCCAGCTACTCAGGGGGGAGGGGAGGAGCTGGGGGCGGGGCTGAGGCAAGAGAATCGCCTAAGCTCAGGAGTTGGAGGTTACTGTGAGCTGTGTGATGCTACAGCACTCTACCGAGGGCGATAAAACGAGACTCTGTCTCTAAAACAAACAAACAAGTCCAGTCCTTTGTTAGCAGATGCTTTTATTTTTTTAAGAGACAGGGTCTCTCTGTCACCCGGGCTGGAGTGCAGTGGTGCTGTCATAGTTCACTGTAGCCTTGAACTCCTGGGCTAAAGTGAACCTTCTGTCTCAGCCACTTGAGTTGCTGGAATCACAGCCACAGCTCCTGGCTAGAAGTTTTAAATTTATTTTTTCTTTTTTTTTTTCTTTTTTTTTTTTTTTTTTTTTTTTTTTTGACAAGGTCTCACTTTGTTGCCTGGGCTAGAGTGCAGTAGTATCATCAGAGCTTACTATAACCTCAAACTCCTAGGCTCAAGCAATTTCTCCTGCCCAAGTAGCTGGGACTGCAGACACACCACCATGCCTAGTTGAGTTTTCTTTTTTCTTTCTTTCTTTTTTTTTTTGGAGACAGAGTCTCACTTTGTTGTCCCCAGTAGAGAGCTGTGGCATCATAGCTCACAGCATCCTCAAGCTCCTGGGCTCAAGTGATTCTGTTGCCTCAGCCTTCTAAATAGCTGAGATTATAGAAGCTTGCCACAATGCCCGGCTAGATTTTTCTATTTTTTTGTAGAGAAAGAGTCTTTCTGTGTTGCTTAGGCTGGTCTTAAACTGCTGGTCTCAAGCGATCCTCCTGCCTCAGCCTACCTAAGTGCCAGGATTACAGCCATGTGCCACAGTGCTCAGCCTGAAAGTTTTAAATTTTAACTAAAATTTTTATATTTTGATTAAGTTCAATTTGTCGATTTTTTTTTGAGGCAGAGTCTTACTACGTTGCCCTCAGTAGAGTGCTGTGGTGTCACAGCTCACAGCAACTTCAAACTCTTGGGCTTAAGTGATTCTCTTGCTTCAATCTCCCAAGTAGCTGGGATTATGGGCGCCTGCCACAATGCCTGGCTATTTTTTTTGTTGCAGTTGTTGTTTAGCTGGCCCTGGCTGGGTTTGAACCTTCCAGCCCTGGTGCATGTGGCCAGCGCTATAACCACTGTGCTATGGGCACTGAGCCAATTTGTCGATCTTTTTCTTTTATAGATTGTACCTTTGGTATCATACCCAAGAAGTCTACCTAACCCAAAGTCATTATAACATGACAATTTCCTTCTAAAAGTTTTTTGTTTTAGTGTTAGATATATGAGCCTTTTTTTTTTTTTTTTGCAGCTTTTGGCCGGGGCTGGGTTTGAACCTGCCACCTCCAGCATATGGGGCCAGCACCCTACTCCTTTGAGCCACAGGCACCATCCTGACATATGATCCATTTTAAGTCAAGTTTTTTGTAAGGTTCAATCTTACAAAGATTGTACCTTATATGTTGAGGTTCACTTTTTGCATGTGGATGTCCAGTTGTTTGAGCACCATCTGTTTAAAGCAGTGTTTTTCAACCTTTTTGTATCTCATGGCACACTTGAACCTATTAACTTCAGTGGCACACCTAAATTATGTTGATCAAAAAAAAAAAAGAGTGAAAAAAAGGAATATTTTTACCGTGCTTTGAATTTCTTTCAAAAGTAATTTAATTAATAATCTTTAAAAATTTTCACAGCACACCTAAGACCCTGTCATGGTATACCAGTTGAAAATCACTGGTTAAAGACTGCCCTTTCTCCACTAAATTGCCTTTGCTTCTTTGGCACAGATCACAGGACCATGTCTGTGTGCGTCTGTGGATAGACACTCTTTTCCATTCCATTGATCAAGATGCCATTTTGTTTTTTATTTTTTTAAGTTATCTGCTTAAACAAGGAGAAGATGCCATTTTCTCTGTTAGCATCACACTGTCCTGTCTACTGTACATTTTATATTGTCTTGAAATCAAATACTGTGAGTCCGCTACCTTTATTTTTCCTTTTAAAAATTATTGTAGCTATTGTAAATACTTTTCCTTTCCCTTTAATTTTAAAGTAGGGTGGTGCCTGTGACTCAGTGAGTAGGGCGCCAGCCCCATATACTGAGGGTAGCGGGTTCAAACCCATCCCCGGCCAAACTGCAACAACAACAACAAAATAGCCGTGCATTGTGGCCGGCACCTGTAGCCCCAGCTACTTGGGAGACTGTGGCAGGAGAATCGCCTAAGCCCAAGAGCTGGAGGTTGCTGTGTGCTGTGACACCACAGCATTCTACCTTGGGTGACAAAATAAGACTCTGTCTCTAAAAAAAAAAAAATAATAATAATTTTAAAATAAGTCTGCGTATATCTGCAGGTTTTTAATATCTTCTATATGAAGTGCTTATGACCAGAAGTGTTTAGAATTTTGGATTTCTTTGGATTCTGGAATATAATATTCTGCATTATACCTGGCTGAGCATCCCTTATCAGAAAATCTGAAATCCAAGATGCTTAGATGAGCATTTCCTTTTAGTGTTATGTTGGTGCTCACAAAGTTTCAGATTTTCCAGCATTTTGGATTTCAGATTTGGGATGTTCAACTTGTACAAAAGTCTTGCTGGGATTTTGATTGTAGTTATGTTAAATCTCTTGTTAAATGCAGCAAGATTGACACTTTTACTGTGCTAAGTCTTCCAGTTCATAAACATAACATGTCTCTGCATTCATGTAGGTTTTCTTTGATATAGTCCATCAGTGGTGGATGGACTGTGGTTTTGAGCATGTAGTGCATTTTTTAGATGTATACTCCTGAGATCTATTTGTTTTGTTTGTTGTTTTTGTTTGGAGACAAGGTCTTCAAAGATGTGTTGCTGAGGCTGATCTCAAACTCTTGGCCTCAAGTGATCCTTCTACCTTGGCCTCCCAAAGTGCTGAGATTACAGGCATGAGCCACTCTGCCTGGCCTAGTTAGTATTTTTTTTTTAAATTCAGTTTTCAGCTGTTGGTTGATTTCTCACACATGTGTTGGCCTGTTTCCTGTGCCCTTGACAAACTTATTAGCCTTGGGAGTCTTTATAGATAGACTCCCTGAGATTTTCATAGACAGTCATGTGTGTATAAAGACCATTACTTTCTTCCTTTTGTTTCCCTTCTTTGCCTTAAAGCTGGCATTTTTGCCTTGTTCCTGATCTTAGGGGCAGGCAGGCAGTCTCTTACTGTTCTATGTGATATTAGCTGCAGAATTTTATTACCAGTACTTCGTCAATAATGTTGAGGAAGAACTTTTCTAGTTCTAGTTTGCTTAGAGATTTTTATCATTGAGTGGATGTTGAATTTTGTCAGATGCTTTTTCTACACCAACTGATAAAATCATGTTTTTCTTCTGTAGTCTATCATGTAGCTGATTTTGTTTGTTTGTTTGTTTGTTGAGGCTGAATCTTCCTTTGTCACCCAGGCTAGAGTGCTGTGTCATCATAGCTTACAGTAACCTCAAACTCCCACGCTCTAGTGATCCTCTAGTCTCAGCCTCCTGAGTAGCTGGGACTACAGGCACCGGCCACCACACGTGGCTGATTTTTTAATGTCCCCCAGTGGGACATGGGGTGTTATTCTTTGTAATGTGTTGCTGGATTAGCTTTGCTAATTTTTTTTTTGAGGAGTTTTTGTTTATAGTCACATGGGATATTGGTCTGTGGTTTTCTTGTAATGTCTTTGTCTTGGCTATAAAGGCAGTGTGCCTTATAGAATGGGTTGGGAACTATTTCCTCGTCTATTTTCAGGAAGAAATCGTGTAGAATTGGTGTTACTTCTTTTTGGAATGTTTGATAGAATTCACCAGTATATACATCTAGGTCTGAAGGTTTTTTTAAAAGTTTCTTAACTGTGGCTTCAGTTTCTTTCATAGGTGAAATTATAGTTTTATATGTATATATGTATACTTATTTTTAGAATCAAGATCTCACTCTATCACCCATGTGGTGGTGTAATCATAGCTCACTGCAGTATTGAACTCCTGGCTCCAGTAATTCTCCCTCCTTAGCCCCTTCAAGTACTGGGTTTACAGGTGTCAGCCACCACTCCCAGGCTGGAATTGGTCCATTTGATCTTGTTGTTGATTTTATGCACAAAAAGTTATTTGAAGCTTTTTTGTATTCTTTTGATATCTGCAGGTTCCATATTGACAACTCTTTCCCTTTTATTTTTATTTTT
>NW_003852678.1:350437-351719 GCF_000181295.1 Otolemur garnettii
TTAGCCTCTTTCCCTTTTAGATGTTGGTGTTTTCTGTTTTCTCTCTTTCCCTTTTGCCTCTCTTGCTAGAGGTTTATCAGTTTTATGATTTCAGAGAACCAGCTTTGGGTTTCATTGAGTTTCTCTCTCTCTCTCTCTTCTCTCCCTATCATCTAGTCTATTTCTCTGCTCCCTTTGGGGGACTTTCTGAGGTATCTTCCTTGGACTGCTGGACTTTGTCACTCATTGCCAGGACTTTGATGCCTGTTGGGATGATAATAACAACAATAAGAAGAAAAGTTATCATGGTAGCAGACGCTCAGTACTTTCTGTGGGAGGACGCTGTGTTGAGTGTGCCCATGACTAGTGACTGTGCATTGTCCCCAGTGTGCCCTGGGATGGAAGGAGGGCAGTGTGGAGCAGGTGCAAGGCGGGAATCTGCCATGCTGGTAGGTGGTACCAAGATGTCTCTCCAGCCCAGGCTTGCTCTCTGGAGGGAAAGGGAGAGGTTGCCAGAGCCCAGCAACCAACTGCTATGGCCCTCAGTGACATGCTTCAGGGGCTCTGTGTTCTCAGCTCCTGGGGACCGCTGGTGTGCGGGGGTGGGTGGAAATCTGGGGGGTGGAGTGAGGCAGAGAATGGGGAGGAGATGGGGTGCCAGCTGCTTCAGGCAGCCCCGTGGTCTCTATGGCAGGCTCTTCAGGCAATCACTTGGCACCTCCTTTCCCATCACAGCAGTGATCACATGGCTGGAAACTGGTGACTTCTCAGTTTCCCTGGCACCTGAATAGGTATCTGGCTACCCCTTGCTGAGCTTGCCCTTGCTCTGGCTTCATCTTGAAAGCCGAGCTCTCTCTTGAAGTTGCTGTTCTGTAGGTCCCAAAGACACTGTCTTTCCTGAGCATTCTTCTTGAGGACCGAGCTTGACACTAAGCTTAGCAGTTTAATCTGGAACATGTAACTGAGGTAAGAGGTAAGCCCAAAGGGCTCTTGTCCTGTCCAGTGGGGCAGCAAGTCCCTCTCCCACTGTCCACAAGGGGGCGGCCTTGACCAGGCCCCACGAAATCGGGCACCTTCTAGTTCTAGCCTGTATTTTTTTTAAATAGAAACTTGTTATAGAAAGTGTCAATTTCCATAGTGATCAAAACAGCATGGTACTGGCACAAAAATAGAGATGTAGATGTATGGAACAGGATAGAGAGCCAGCAGTTGAATCCAGCTACTTACCGGTACCTGATCTTTGACAAACCAATTAAAAACACTGAGTGGGGAAAAGATTCCCTATTTAACAAATGGTGCTGGG
>NW_003852678.1:352843-357783 GCF_000181295.1 Otolemur garnettii
TGCAGCCATAAAGAAAGATGGAGACTTTACGTCCTTCATGTTCACATGGATGGAGCTGGAAAATGTTCTTCTTAGCAAAGTATCACAAGAATGGAAGAAAGAGTATCCAATGTACACATCTCTATTATGAAACTAATTTATACCTTTTATATGAAAGCTATAACCTAATAACAGCCTAAGAATACGGGGCGGGGAGAGGGTGGGGAGGGGGGAATAGTGGAGGGAGGGAAATTGGAGGGATCACTTCTGAGGTTTATCTTACAAGGGTACAAGTGAATCTAAGAGTAGAATGTGAACGTTTTAAAATAATAACCAAGAAAATGACATGAAGGCTATGTTAACCAGTTTGATGGAAGTGTTTCGGATTGTGTGTGAAAACCCCACACTGTACCCCAAAAGTGCATTAATGTGCATAGTTACCATTCAATAAAAAAAAAAAAAAGTGTCAACTGTTTCTAGTAGTAGAGGCATCTAAAGGGCAAGAGTTCATATGCTGGCAGTTTTAGTCCTAGGAAGTAGGTTTTCTCCTCCCATACTGCAGGGAGCCTTTGGCACCTCCTTGTGAGTTCCCACTGTGTGCATGATCCCATTACGGGGGCAAAAGCCAGGAGATGGCTCCCAGAGTAGGTGCAGCTGCAGTGGTCCCAGGAACGGTGACAGGGTGTGGGGTAAGGGCAGCACAGGAGCAGGAAATAGAGGTCCTGAAGGGAGGAAGGGTGTGGGGGACCTGAATGAGGGTAAGAGGGAGCAGGTGGAGGCAGTGTGTGGTGGCAGCTGGGCATGGCTCTGCAGTGCTCAGGGGTAAAGCTGAGTGGAGGCCGTTGAAGACACTGCATTACTCAACTAGAGCTAAGTCACAACTGATGAATACAGCGTGGTGTCTGTGATCCTGTCCTGTTAGGAGGAGGCCTGGTTGCCTCCTGTCTGTATCTAGCAAGGAGAGGTGGCTGAAATGGAGGCTGTGCAGTGCCCCTTATTCCCGAAAGGTGGGGCTTTGGGGGCTTTCTATACTTTGATCACTGTTCTTTTTCATTTTTTTTTCATTTTTGTTTTTTATTGGGACAGAATCTCACTTTGTCACCCTCAGTAGACTGCTGTGCAGTCATAGCTCACAGCAACCTCAAACTCTTGGGCTCAAGCGATTCTCTTGCCTTAGCCTCCCTAGTAGTTGGGACTTCAGGCACCCACCACAACACCCGTCTATTTTTTTTATTTAGCAGGCCTGGGCTGGGTTTGAACCCAACAGCTCTGGAACATGTGGCTAGCACCCTAACCACTGAGCTATAGGTGCCCATCACTGTCCTTTTTCTAGTATAATATTATTTAAATTATTTATTAAAAACACATATTCATTATAATTATAACAATAGGGTGATTTTCTTTTTCTTTTTCTAAAATTAAAGTTGAGGCTAGACATGGTGGCCATCTCCTTAGTCCCAGTTACTCGGGAGGCTAAGGCTAGAGGATCTCTTCGGCCCAGGAGTTTTGGACCAGTCTCAACAACATAGTGAGACCTTGTGTGCTGTAAACAAGGATGTTGAGATGTGGCGTCCTGCTCAGGCCACTACAAATGATTGTGGCCTTAAGTTGGTTTCCATTATCTAAAAGATTTCAAATGTAAAAGCTCTAAAACTTAAAAAAAACTACCACCTACAAAGCAAAGAAGGTGCCTTGCTCTCAGTCCAGCGAGACATGTGTTGGGTTTTTATAGAACTTAGAGTTGATACATTGCTGGTGTTTGAAGTCCCTTGTTCCTGGGTGAGGTGGACCAGGGAGCAGAGCTGGGCCCGCCATCCCTGGCTTCCCCACCAGATATCTGTGTTAGCGAGCTCCCCATTGTGCCTCTGCCTGGTCCTCTCCAGCCCTGACAAGGGCACAGGGTTGGGACCTGCTGCTGCTGCTTGAAGGTCGATAGGTTTTAGTAATTTGTTGTAGCAACCATGAAAGACTGACGCTACCTCCAGTAGCCATAGCCCAAACCCTGTGGGCCCCGCTCAGCCCCTACCACCTCCTCTGTTGGAGAGGGCCTGTACTCAGTCCCCTGTCCCTACCTGCTGTGCACACATGAATGGCAAGAGGCCAGCTCTGGGCCTCAGCCCTGAGAATGCCCCTAGTCTTTGCTTCTGCTGCTAAGGTGGGAGAGTTGAGAGCTCCCTGACCCTGTTTAGTTCTTAGTTTAGGGTCAGGCCCAGCAGCTGCCTGGCTAGGCCCCCTCACTGCTTTTGTCAAAGTTTTAGAGTTGTTTTATTGAGATCTTTAAAAAATCTCGCTAGTATTTAGGATTCACTTGCACTTATAGTTAAATCAGAAGCCATGCTTGTTCTATACTGTCTGTCCAGGTGGCCGCCCCCGAGTCACACTAAGGTCTCTGCTGGGCCCATACTTTCCCCAGACTTCACTCCTGTGTTTGCATTTCTTCCTCAACTGTGTCCCTCTCACAGGCCCTGTACTTGCTCCAGGTGGTTTGTGTGGCTCTAATTGTGGAAGTCTCTAGTTCTTGTGTCTGTACTTTGTCATAAATTTGCTGGCCCCTGTGCTGGCTTCTGAGGGCCAGTGCCTATGGGATGGGAGGTGCTTTCTGGCTCTGTTGCTCATGGCCTGGCATTGCTCACTTTAGCCATGCTCATTAGAAGACCAGGCTTCAGGCCAGACATGATGGTTGACATCTGTAGTCCTAGCACTTTGGAAGGCTGAGGCAGGAGGATCACTGGAGCCCAGGAGTTTGAGGCTTCAGTGAACTGTGATTGTGCCAGTGAACTCCAGCCTGGGGACAGAGTGAGACCCCATCTCTTAAAAAAAAAAAAAAAAAGACCAGGGGCAGCGCCTGTGGCTGAAAGGAGTAGTGTGCCAGCCCCATATACTGGAGGTGGCGGGTTCAAACCGGTCCAGGCCAAAAAAAAAAAAAGACCAGGGAGGCTTGGCACCTGTTGCTCAAGTGGCTAAGGCGCCAGCCACATATACCAGAGCTGGTGGGTTCGAATCTAGCCTGGGCCTGCCAAACAGCAATGACAACTACAACCAAAAAATAGCCGGGCATTGTGGTGGGTACCTGTAGTCCTGGGTACTCAGGAGGCTCAGGCAAGAGAATCGCTTAAGCCCAGGAGTTGGAGGTTGCTGTGAGCTGTGATGCCATAGTACTCTACCCAGGGTGATAGCTTAAGGGTCTGTCTGAAAAAAAAGACCAGGCTTTGGTCATTAGGTTTATAAGTCTGGAGAACAATTGGTACGTCCACCCAATATTTTCAAAGAGTATCAGAGCCCAAGCTCCAGCCCCAAACCCCATGCAGATCACAGTGTGGTGGGACATCCTGGGCCTGTTCTTACCTGGCACAGTTCAAAGGCAGAGTGTCTGGCAGGTCTGGCTGTGGCCACACTGTGCATGGGGCTGCCCTTGCTGCCACTCTCTGTGAGTGGAGGGTACACAGCTGGATGCAGCCCAGCAGTCAAGTGGACACACTTACACTGCTGTCACGTATGTGTGATATGGCATGAAGGAGGGCCTGCAGGAGGACCCAAAAGGGCCCAGCGAATGCCGTGTTGGCCCTCTCACTGTAGTTGGGAGGTGGAACCATGCTCTTGCCTTGCAGCTGTGTGACAGCAGCCTGCTCTGGACTTATAGTGCATTAGGAGCATGATTAGAAAATGTGGATAGCAGAGGTGGGCACAGGGACTCACTCCTGTAATCCTAGCTACTCAAGGAGGCTGAGGTGGGAGGATAGCTTGAGCCCAGGAATTTGAGACTAGTCTGGGCAACACAGGAAAACCCCATTTCAAAAGAAAGAACACAAGACAGTGCAAATAGGTGTGGTCTACCATCCCCATCTTCAGGTTGAGGCCACTGCCCTGTTGTCTGGGCAGAGTGAAAGGCACTATCCTATGGGGTTTCTGGGCTCAGATGAATGGTGGGGAGGGAGTTCGATCTGCTGCAGTTTCCTGTATGAGTGCTGACTCCTGCTTTTTGCGCACTTTGTGTTTTTGGATGGTATGAAAGGGGTGTAAATGCAGATCTTTGCCAAGCTTTCGCTGATCAGTCTTTTTTGTGTTTCTAGGTGCTGGCAAAACCCCAACCCTGGGTGGCGGCTTCCACGTAAATCTGGGAAAGGAGTCCAGAGCCCAGACCCTACAGAACGGTACTTCCCACCCCAGACGCCCTGAGTGTGGGGTGGGCTCTAGCAGCAGGGTTGATGCTGGTATGGAGCATGAAAGCAGATGCAGCTGCTGCCTCTTGGGTCCTCCAGGGCCCACCTGCTTAGGCCTCATGCCTTCTGGTCTCCTACATTCTAGTCAACCTCCTGCCCAGCCCAGGCTACAACTCCTGGAGGAATTGTGCCTTGAGATTCCTCTGCAGTTACCAGGGTCCTCCTGGGCACCCCTAAAGACCTTCTGTCAGGGCTGTTGTGTGTGAGGTTTGTGGATCCGGCCAGTCCTATAACAGGCTCAGCCGAGATAAATACAGAAACAACAAGTTTATAGTAGTTTGATACTAAAAGCCTCTGGCCATGTTTTTTTAAGTACTGGTCACAACAAATTAGAGAAATATCTATTGGGTTATTTATCTTATTATTGAGTTAGAAAAGTTAGTCATATATTTTAAGTATGTCTTTTATCATATATATGAGTTACAGAAAAATTTCATCCATTTCATGTTTTGTTTTTTTAATTTTTTTTGTCATTTTCTTGACAGTGCCCCCTTGAAGCACAAAACTTTATAATTCTGACGATGTTTAATTTAATTTATTGATCAGTCTTTTTATTTATTGTGCTTTTGATATCATAACTAAGAAACTTTGCTCAATGTAAATCATGAAAGTTTATGCTCATTTTTTTTAAGTCTTATTTTATTTATTTATTTATTTTTGAGACAGAGTCTCACCTTATCGCCTTTGGTAGAGTGCTATGGCATCACAGCTCACAGCAACCTCCAACTCCTGGGCTTAGGC
>NW_003852678.1:358797-372927 GCF_000181295.1 Otolemur garnettii
TCTTTTGTTGAATTTATTCCCAGTTGATATTTGTATGTTTTTTTGTTTTTTTTTTTTTAAAGACAGAGTCTTACTTTGTGGCCCTCAGGAGAGTGCTGTGGTGTCACAGCTCACAGCAACCTCAAAGTGTTGGGCTTGAGCTATCCTCTTGCCTCAGCCTCCCAAGTAGCTGGGACTACAGGTGCCTGCCAGAGTACCTGCCTTTTTTCTTTCTTTCTTTTTTTTTCTTAGAGACAAGGTCTCTAATACCACGCTCTGGCTCAGGCTGGTCTCAAACTCCTGAGCTCAGGGCAATCTACTCACCTCGGCCTCCCAGAGTGTTAGGATTACAGGCATGAGCCACTGTGCCCAGCCTGATATTTGTATGTTGATCTCACATACTACAATCTTGCTGAATACATTTTTTAGTCTTTTTTTTTGCAGTTTTTGGCCGGGGCTGGGTTTGAACCCATTACCTCTGGCATATGGGGCCGGCGCCTTACCCCTTTGAGCCACAGGCCCCACAATTTTTAGTCTTAATAGCTTTTTTAGTGGATTCTTAAGCATTTTCTATTTTCAAAATCTTGTCTTGTATAAATAGATATAGCTTTCCTTTTCTTTCCAATGTAGTTGGAATTTTTTTTTGAGACAGAGTCTCACTATGTCACCCTTGGTGGAGTGTCATGGTGTCATAGCTCACAGGAACCTCAAACTCTTGGGCTTAAGTGATCCTCTTGCCTTAGCTTCCCGAGTAACTGGGACTACAGGCACCTGCCACAACATCTGGCTATTTTTGTTGTTGTTGTTGTTGTAGTTGTCATTATTGTTTAGCAGGCCTGGGCTGGTTCCAACCCTCTAGCCCCAGTGTATGTGGCCAGCACCCTAACCACTGAGCTATAGTGCTAAGGCTAGTTGGAATTTTTTTCCTTGCCTGGCAGCCCTGGATGGACCTTTGGTACCAAACTGAATAGCGGTGATGATAACAAACATCCTTGTCTTGTCCCTGCCCTTAGGGGAGCATCCAGCCTTTCACCATTGAGTATGGCATTAGCTGTGGGTCAGTCCAGGCAGGGAGGCTCTGTGCTGGGACCTTTGAGACTTTAAGTTTCCTTTGATATACTCAGGAATGTATCAGAAGAGAACTTCCTGACCAGGCCCTGTCTTGTCCTACAGTCCTTGTCTGTGTACAGGAGGTGGTCTGGCAGCAGTAGGGTGTCTCTGGACAGCGTGGCACCCTGGTTGCTTCTACTCAGCCTTTTCTGGGTAGTCACAGATCTCTGAACCTGCCTCCTCACTGGGCTGCTGCAGACAGTGGGTCACCAGCATGGGCATGGCCAGAACCCGGCCTAGGCTGCAGGGCTGATGCATGTCAGCTGCCTGCTCAGGTTGCTGGGCTTGTGATGACCACTCACAGCAAAATGAGTCTTTCGATGTCCTTTGTGCTTTTTCCTTTGACCCCTGTGGATTTACTGACTTCTGTATTGACTCTTTTGTAGACAGACATCATTCTCTGTGTGATTCCAGTCTTTTAGAATACTTAGGCTTGGGCTTGCTTCACAGCCCAGTACATGTGTAGTGGGCATTTGAAAAGAATGCTCTCCTGGCAGTCAGTGGGCTGCAATGCCCTGTGCACGCTATTTAGTCAGACTTCCTCTTACCCTGTCAGTTTTGGTTCTGCTTGTGCTGTCTGTTTCTGAGAGGACATATCAGAATCTCCCACGGTGACTATGGATTCGTCTGTTCCACCCACCATATGGTCAGTTTTTGGCACACACAGACCTCACTGTTGGGCTGGCTGGTTGCCCTGCTCCACACTGGGAAGTGGCCTCTGGCTCTCAAGCCCTCTTGTGGTCCACTTCCACCCCTGCTTCTGTTGCCACCAGGTTATCTCTTCTGCCGACTTGAAGATCTCGTTATGGAGAACTTTGTTCCCAACAGAGAATACTATATGTATTTTACCAAACCCTGTGGTACATTTACTGGACTTGGTTGTATCTCAGACCCAAATTGTAAAGAGTGGTGTTAGTGCAGACATGTTCATTGCAATAAAGTTGGAAATCAGCAACATAAAGAGAGAAATATTTCATCTAACTTTAAAAAAAAAAAAAAAGCCCTTAGGGTGGTGCCTGTGGCTCTCAGTGAGTAGGGCACCGGCCCCGTATACTGAGGGTGGTGGCTTCAAACCTGGCCCCTGACAAACTGCAACAAAAAAATAGCTGGGCTTTGTGGTGGGCACCTGTAGTTCCAGCTGCTCAGGAGGGAGAGTCAAGAGAATCACCTAAGTCCAAGAGCTGGAGGTTGCTGTGAGCAGTATGACGCTGCCATGTCACTCTCCCGAGGGGGAGAAAGTGAGACTCTGTCTCAAAAAAAAAAAAGCCTTTAAATATTATTGGTTTAAGGCAGAAGTTAAATAGAATACATAGGCTCCCTTGGGGTGGGTGTCAGTGATGGTGTGGGGTGACCTCTTGGTCCCTGCTTGCCATGTGGGGAAGTGTTAGGAAGTGGTAGAAGCCTGCATCCCTGGGTGGGTCTTACTGCGGGTGGGTGGCCTGGGCCTTGCAGACCTTTCCACTTGAGCTCCTGCTGACTGGCAGCCCCTGGGCATCTGTAGCAGGGCTGTACCCCATTGCCTGTTTATTTCTCCTCCTCCTTGACCCCTGATAGCCACTGATCTTTTCATAGTTTTGCCTTTTTCAGAATGTCACAGAGTGGCGATTGTGGTGTACAGCCTCTTCAGATTCAGTACTGTGCACTTAGGTTTCCTCCATGTCTTCCTGTAGCCTTATATAATCTTGGCATTCCTGAGTTTTTCCGACAGTGGTCTTTCCGTGGCGTGTGGGCACTCATTGTGGTTGTAACTTCCTTTACTGTTAAGCAGTCTAGTTTGCTGCCTTTGTCGATGCTGTTGTCCATCTGGGCAGCTTGTGTATGTGAAATGCCTACTGTCTTTTGTATGTTTATTATTATTTTTTTTTTCGCAGTTTTGGCCTGGTCTGGGTTTGAACCCACCACCTCTGGTATATGGGGCCGGCGCCCTACTCCTTTGAGCCACAGGTGCTGCCCATTGTACATTTGATTAAAAAAAAAAAGTTACCTTTTCATAGTGATTTGTAGAAGTTCTTTACACAAATATTATGGATTTGAGTCCTTTGTTAATATCCATATTTTGAAGCCTTCTCCGAAGCATATAGCTTATCTTTTCACTTTCCCAATGTCTTTTGATGAATACAAATTTTAAAATACAATTTCTAAAATATTATGAAGTCCTAATATATCAGTTTTTTATGGATAGGTCTTTTGGTGGCTTGTTTAAGAAATTCTTATTGGACAACGCCTGTGGCTCAAGGAGTAGGATGCCGGCCCCATATGCCAGAGGTGGTGGGTTCAAACCTGGCCCCGGGAAAAAAAAAAACAAAACAAAAAACTTCAAGAAAAAAAAAAGAAATACGTATCTTCCCTAAGGTCTAAAGATTTTCTCTTGTGTTTTGTGTTTTTATCTGGAAGTTTTATTGTTTTATATTCCACATTTAGCTTTATGATATGCCTTAAATCAGTTTTTTATTTGTTTAGAGACAAGATCTTGCTCTGTCACCCAGACTGGAGTGCAGTAGTGTGACAATAGCTCTTTGTAGTCTTGAACTCCTGGGCTCAATGATCCGCCTGCCTCAGCCTCCTGAGTAACTGGGACTACAGGTTCAATGTTACCATATCTGGCCAATATTTTAACTTTTTTTTTTGTTAGACATATTCTCACTATGTCGCCCTCAGTAGGGTGCTGTGCTGTCATAACTAAGAGCAACCTGAAACTCTTGGGCTTAAGCGATTCTCTTGCTTCAGTCTCCCAAGTAGCTGGAACTACAGGCGCCCACCGCAACGACAGACTGTGTTTTTGTTGCAGTTGTCATTGTTGTTTGGTAGGCCCAGGCTGGTTTTGAACCTGCCTGCCTTGGTGTATGTGGCTGGTGCCCTAACTACTGAGCACAAGTGCTGAGCCTATTTTAACTTTTTATAGAGATGGAGTCTTGGTGCTGCTGAGGCTGGTCTCAAATTCTAGGCCTCATATCCTTCCACCTTGGCCTCCCAAAGTGCTAAAATTATAGGCATGAGCCACCACACCCGGCCTTTAGTCATTTTTTTGTGTACGGTGGAAAGTAGGGGTTGGGGTTTACATTTTCAAAATGGCTATCCAATTTTTCCAACTCCATTTATCAGAAAGACCATCTTTGTTCCAGTATATTACATTGACTCCTTTGTTGTAAACCAAGTGACCAGGTATTCTGAGTGTATTTGCAGACCCTAGCATGATACCACAGGCAGACTCTCTTACCTGCTATGAGTCTATCATCTGCTTTCATTTTATTTTTTTGAGACCAAATCTCTCTTTTTCACCCTTGGTAGAGTGCCATGGCATTGCAGCTCACAGTAACCTCAAATTCCTGGCCTCAAGGATCTTCCTGCCTCAGCCTCTCAACTAGTGGAGACTACAGGAGCCTGCCACAACACCTGGCTAGTTTTTAGAGACGGGGTCTTGCTCTTGCTCAGGCTGGTCTTGAACTCCTGAGCTCAAGGAATCCTCCTGCCTCAGCCTCCCATAGCCACCATGCCCAGCCAGACTGTGTCTTTTTATTTACAGCCTGTTCGTACATCTTTGTGGATTGGTGTCTTCTCATATCTTGAGCATCTAGTGGCTTTTTTCTATTAGTACCTCTGCCTATGGATTTTGATGTTTCTCCCTCATCATGTTGACTTTCTCCTCACACATTGGTTGGGTCTTGGTTGTCAGCTCACATTTTGTGAGTGCAGATCTGAAATTGTCTATTACTTCCACAGACCCCTGGGGCACCTGTTGGCTTTTGGGTGTGTGGCCAAGTAGGGAATAATGTGACCCACAGCCAGCTGGCATCCCCAGAGGCTTCGCTGGCCTGACCATTGGGGTCTCATCTGGACTTGGAGTCAGTAGCTTCTAGAGCATGCTGAGTCTGGCCCCACCAGGCCCTTTTCCAGGGCTGCCCTGCCTGTGACAGCACTCTGTCTCTAAGTCACCCTGTGGGCTCTAGTCATGGGGGCTGCCGCTCAGCTGCTGGCTCAAACAGAAAGGTCGGCCTTATTTTTAGAAGATGTTGATATTTTGAAGGCACCTGTGTGCTGGTGAATTTACTTGTAGAATTCATTTATTAGGAGGAAACTTGAGAAGATTTGTAGGCTACAATTAGTTAATTTACAGTTGGTTTTCCCACAAATCTGTATTTACTAATAATACCTTTGTACACTTACAAAGCACACATGTCTAAATTTTATGATTTATTCAGTCTGCTAGTAGTGCTTGCTGAACTCACATGAGTTCAAAACTTCTTCAGGAGTGGGTGGGAAGTATCCACAAAGTTTCTTTTGGGCTAATGAAAAGTGTACTAAGTTGTGGTGATAGTTGCACTACTCTGTGAATATACTAAAACTGTTGAATTACACACTTTAAGTGGGTAAATATGTACATTAGATTGGATAAAGACAATAAAAATAACTTACTATAGTGACTCCAAGTTCCCTGTCTTAGTGCTTGCAGGCTGCTAGATACACTGCAGACTGGGAAGCCTAAACAAAAACAATGTGTTTCTTGCAGTGTGGAGGCTGGAAGTCAAGGGCATAGACAGCTGTCTGCTCCCCAGCTCTCCAGTTCAGATGTGGTGGCCTGTGCCTTTGTCTTCACGTGACAGAAGGGCTGAGCTGTCTCTCCAGGTTCCCTGTTTAAAGTATGCTAATCCTGTCATGAGGGCTCTTCCTTGCAGCCTGATCACCTCCCAAAGGCCCTACCTCTAAATACCATCCCCCTGAGGGCTAGGTGTTTTTTTGTTTGTTTGTTTAGCAGGCCTGGGCTGGGTTTGAACCCCCATCCCTGGAGCATGTGGCCAGCACCCTAATCACTGAGCTACAGGTGCCCAGCCAAGGGCTAGGTTCTTATTTTTTTTGAGACAGTCTCACTATGTCACTTTCGGTAGAGTGCAGTGGTGTCACAGCTCACAGTAACCTCCAAACACTTGGGCTTAAGTGATTCTCTTGCCTTAGCCTCCCAAGTAGCTGGGACTACAGTCACCTACCAAAATGTCCAGCTATTTTTTCTTTTTTTGCAGTTGTCATTGTTTAACAGGTCCGGGCTAGGTTCAAACCCTCCTATCTCAGTGTATGTGGCTGATGCCCTAACCCCTGAGCTACGGGTGCTGAGCTTCTGTTGCCTTTCTTGAAGCCATCGTTAAGCCCATAGCTTTTGGGAAGGTCTTGCTCTAGGAAGGTGCCCAGACTCAGGCGCTGTAGCCCTGGGCACATTGAGTGATTTCCATCCCTTACCCTGGCCCAGTGGTCTATGCTCCACGTGGTCCCATTATCTTGTTGCCTCCAGCATTCTTGTCAAGCAGCGCTGAACTGCTGTGATTCCTGACCCTCAGTGCATGTCTCAAAATGCCTAGGGGGTCTGGGGCCCTCAAGTCTTCTGTGTGTTGCATGTGGCCTTCTGTGTGTTGCATGGCCCTTCCCTATGGATGAGTGGGTATGGAGAAGATGGCAGGTCAGGTTGTATCTTTCTATGGTCCTTTCTCTGTCTAGGAAATGGCTCTTGGAAAAGAGGCTGGTGGGGGGCAGGGCTGGACCAAGCAGAGAGGGCCATGCTGGGAAGAGTAGGGTGGCACCCCTATGCCAATGGAGAAGGAGACAGTGGCCAGTGCGCATGGCTGGGGGATGAGGGGCCCTTCCACCACAGGTCACAGTGGTCAGGGAGGAGCACCAAGTTGACCAGGCAAAACCGAGCCCTTTCCAGACACCCCAGACCTCGGAGCGCTGGAGGGACACATTCAGCCACACTGCACATACCTGCTCAGAGCTAACAGTTTTGAGACATGTGGAATAAGGTTTCATGGCAGGTGAAAATGGTGGGAAATTCACTTTTCAGCATCCATAAATAAAAGTTGATTGGGGCCAGGTGCAGTGGCTCACGCCTGCAATCCCAGCCCTTAGGGAGGCTGAGGTGGGCAGATCGCCTGAGTTCACAAGTTTGAGACCAGACTGAGCTAGAGCAAGACCCCATCTCTAAAAATAGCCAGACATTGTGGTGGGCACCTGTAGTCCCAGCTACTCAGGAGGCTGAGGCTCTAACTTGAGCCCAAGAGTTAGAGATTGCTGTGAGCTAGGAAGCAATGACACTTACCAGGGGTGACAAAGTGATACTCTATCTCAAAAAAAAAAAAAAGTGTTGATTGGAATACACATGAAAAGTGAATTTAAAAATTCATAAGGAAGGCTTGGCGCCTGTGGCTCAAGTGGCTAAGGTGCCAGCAACATATACCTAAGGTGGCAGGTTCGAATCCAGCCTGGGTCCACCAAACAACAATGATGGCTGCAACCAATAAATAGCCAGGTGTTGTGGCCGGCGACTGTGGTCTCAGCTACTTGAGAGGCTGAGGCAGGAGATTCGCTTGAGCCCAGGAGTTGGAGGTTGCTGTAAGCTGTGATGCCACGGCACTCTACCCAGGGGGACAGCTAGAGGCTCTGTCTCAAAAAAAAAAAAAAAAAACTCATAAGGAAAAGGGAAAATCCATATTCTTTTTTCTTTCTTTTTTTGGGAGACAGCCCAGAGTGTTGGGATTACAGATGTGAGCCACTTTGCCCAGCCAGGAAAATCCATGTGCCTAATCTTAAATCACTAAGGTAGTCAGTCATGTAACACTTTTTATTTTTAAAGAATTGTCAGTTAATTGGATGTCATGAATTAGTGGTGACATGTGAGTGTTGTCTTGTGTTGTGTCCTAGGGAGGCGTCACATCCATCATCTGGGGAACCAGCTGCAGCTGAACCAGCACTGCCTGGACACAGCCTTCAACTTCTTCAAGATGGCCGTGAGCAAACATCTGACCCGGGGCCGCAGGATGGCTCATGTGACTGCTGCCTGTCTCTACCTGGTCTGCCGCACGGAAGGCACACCACGTATCTTTTGCTTTGGGGAGCCTTTCAGAGGACCCTCAACCTTGGTGCTTAGCTGGCTCCCCGCGAAAGCTGTGACTTGGTTGTTGCAGTAACTTAGTGTCTCCATTTAATTGAAAACCACCTCTTGGATTAACAGTCTCAGTTGATCCAGGGCTTTCTAAATTGGAGTTGCTCTTTACTACACTGAAGAATTGGGAAGCTGGGCACCTGCTCCCCTCCAGACAGAACGAGCATTCTGCCACTCCCTGGAAATCATGTCCTGGATTTTCTTCCTGTTGTCAGACCACGTGGCACTTGGGCACTGTCTTTCCCTCCTTCCTGAGCCTTAAAGAGGTGGAGTGACTGCCAGGGGTCATGGCCAAGCTGAGCTCCAGCCCCTGCCCTGTGGGGGAGGAGGAAGTGGCCAATCCCAGTGGTCTGCAGCTTTGCCCTGTCTGGAGGGGACCATGGTCCAGCTGCCTCTCGTGCTTAGGTCTCTGTACATGGCTGTGCTGTCCCCCTCTCACAGATGCATCTGTGTGTCAGTAACTCTGTCAGTTTCCTCCTGGGAGGGCCTTCCAGGCCTTTCTGTCCTCCACGTCCTGCTGCAGGCTGCAAGGCGCATATTTGCAGCCGCTTCTCCCCATTGCTCTGGGGCTCTCCACCTCTCCTGCAGGGACCTGCTTCTGATACACCCTCTTCAGCTGTGAGGGCTCCTTCTGAGAAAGGAGTCCCCATCCCTCACCCGGTGTGGCCGGTGTGTGGGCGTGGCCCCCTCATCTTCTTGCCTGTGGCATTCTTGTCCGGAACACCCTTGCTGCCCTGACTCCTGGCTCTCCTCTATAAGTCTGTCTCACAGTGTGTTGACTTCCTTCCACATTCCTTCCTGCTTTGCACTTCTCTGGAGTCCCTTTTTCCATTTCTTGTCCTTTTGTCTTCCGGCTGACTGTTTGTCTGTCTAGTCACCCTCTCTGCTTCCTGTTCTTTCTGCCTGGGAGAGTACCTAAACTTCCATTCTTGTGAAGTCTTGTCTTCCCTGCACTCTTGTTTTTACTGAGGGCTCTTCATGATCTCTGAACATTTCTTTTCATGACACCCCGTCCTTGAACGTGCATCTTCTCACCATGTAGGCATTGTGGTGCTTTGCTGAGCCCTTTTCTCTATGGTTGTCTTTCACCTGGTTTCCCTGGAGGCTGTTCTCAGAGTTGGTGCCCTGGTGTGTGGCTCCTTTTTGGAGTGGGCCTCCAGGAGGGCACCTGGAGGCTGTGTGCCAGGTGATGTGCTGATTGTGCTTCTGCTGGGCAACTCTCAGTACCAGAATCTTTTATTAAAATGTCCTTTTAAATGTTTAAAATGTACCATTTCAGCACAAAAATGTGTAAAGCACACATATGCCTTACGGAATGCTGTGAGGCACCTCCGTAGCCCCTGCCTGCTTCCCGGGGTCTTCCCAGCTCCTCCCTGGATGTTGTTCTGAGAGGCCTGCTCCAGTCTTTCTCAGTGCTGCCACCAGCCAGATAAAGGCCCTGGACGAAAAGTTGAATGGAGTCCTGGGATCTCTGTCTGGCTCTGTCTCCTGAGAGTTCATAGGACCCCTTTAGGGGCTGCTCCAGAGCAGGACTTGGTGTGCAGGAAGAGAAATCTGGGCAAGTGTGGGAGGCAGCAAGTCGTGCTGTGTCTATGCCTTCACCCCGCCAGGCCCTGCTGCAGGGGAAGGAGTACTCTTCAGCTGTTCCAGGACAGATGGGACCTGCTGGACTGAGCACTGTGGCCTGCCACTACCAGTGGAAGGAAAGGTGGCACGGCCACTAAGGAAAGCTCTTTCCCTACACTTAGCCACAGAGTTAGTGCACAACCCAGCAGTCCCACTCCTATGTGTCTACCTAAGGAAAATGAAGCCTTTGTTCACACTGAGACTTTGGATATCAGTGCTCATAGCAACAGCATCTGTGGCTAAAAGATGGGAAAAACCCAAGTGCCCCCCAACCTATGAATGGATTAGCAAACTATGGTGTGTCTGTACAGGGGTGTCATTTAGCAGTGAAAGCAGATGGGGCTCAGAAGTATTGTGCCAAAAAGGCATATGTGGCGGACCACATAGTTTAAGATGCTTTTATTATGGAATGTCCAGCACGGGCAAATCCACAGATAGAAAGTAGACAGATGGTTGCCAGAGGCTGTGAGGGGAGATAGAGAGTGATTGCCAAAGGGTTTGCAGTTTCTTTCCTTTCTGAGATGAGTCTTGCTGTGTCACTCATGCTGGAGGGCAGTGGTGTGACCACAGGTCATTGTAGCCTTGAACTCCTAGGCTCAAGTGATTCTCCTGCTTTAGCCTCCTGAGTAGCTGAGACTGTAGGTGTGAGCCACCACACCTGGCCTCACACACTTCTCTGCCTCCAGGTGACCATGTGTCATTTCCCAGGTTTCCCCTGGTTGGGCAGCACTTTAGGGGAAGGCAGGTTGGGCAGTGGCAAGTGTCCTATTCAGGTTGGTGGCAGTTTCATGCCCTGTGCCTTCCAGCCAGAGCCCTCAGACTCATCCCATATATGCCTCTGTCTCTCGCCACCCTCCCCTTTGTCTTCAGTCCCTGCTCCTTCCCCTTCCCTGCTAGCCCTGGCTTCGATCTGTGCCTTTGCCATCCTGGCCTCCTCTTCTGACCACTGGCTGGCTGGCCGGGTTCATGCCTCCTTCCTTGAGGAGGCCCTCTTCCCTTCCACAGAAGGTCTGTGCCGAGAGGGCATGTGAGGGCCACCTGGCTCTCTTTTCCTTGCCCAGGGCTATCTGGCTCCAGGGTTCAGCCTGTGTGGGCTGCAGGTGTACCCCATCTCTCAGCCCCCACTGCCTGTGGGACTTCTGGTCCTCTTCCAAGACTTAACTCCTATTAGCTGGGGGGCCACAGTACCTTCCACTTGGTGTCAGCAGGACATGAGCGGGTCCTCTGTGGTGAGAACCCCCACCTTCGGAGAGGTACTCCAGAATCCTCCTGTCACCTTATCTAGCTCATGGGTAGGAGCATGTCCTGAGCACAGGGCTAAACAGGGGAAGTCCTCGTTCAGAAAGAACATTCAAGCTCATTCTTCCTCCTCCTGTCTACCTGCCATTCTTGCCAGGCCCCTTAAGGTGTACATGGTTACCAGGGAGTGCCAGGCACTATTCTGGGGTCGTGCATGTGCAGCCCCTCTCCTTCCTCTTGAGCCCAGCTACTACCAGCCCTGATTCACAGAGGATGACTCGAGTCCACTGAGCCTGGTAAGTCAGGGCCTGGCCAGGCCTGGGAGACCCCTGGGTCTGAGTCTGTTCCTGGTTCTCTGCCATGGCAGGGGCAAAGAAGGACTTGCTGCCTGGACCTCCTGCTCCTGCTCCCAGGCAGGACCTGGACATGATAGGCAGAAGCTTCAGGTCTGTAACAAGCACCCCTCATGGCCAGGTAACTTGTAGCCAGTGTATTTTTCCAGCCTTGTGTGTCCAGATTTGTTATTGTAACTTTGTGTGAAACACACATAAGTGGGAGGTGGTGCTTTTTCCCACAGCTAGTTTTTATCTCTTGGATAGTTTGGTTTTAACTCAACTGCCCTAGGCCTGTATGTGAGCATGATGTCTCAGGGTGATGAGGATGGCTGGGTGACCCTAGCAGGAGTCTGAGCTGGTGGTGGCTCCTGTGTGCCTATTCTGGATATTCATGCAATTGGTCTCATGCGGTGACACTGGTGTAACTTAGGTACAACTTTTGGGGAACTGCCAGACTTTTCCATAGTGGCTGTACCATTTTACTTTCCCACCAGCCATGTAAGAGAGTTCTAATATCTCCATATCCTCAATATTGCCTTTTTTTTTTTTTTTGTAGAAACAGAGTCTCACTGTATCACCCTGGGTGGAGTGCCGTGGCATCACACAGCTTATAGCAACCTCCAACTCCTGGGCTTAGGCGATTCTTTTGCCTCAGCCTCCTGAGTAGCTGGAACTATAGGTGCCTACCTCAATGCCCAGCTATTTTTTTGTTGCAGTTTGGCCAGGGCTGGGTTTGAACCCACCACCCTCAGTATGTGGGGCCAGTGCCCTACCCACTGAGCCACAGGCACTGCCCTTAATAGTGCTTTTTTTTTTTTTTGAGATAGAGCCTCAAGCTGTCCCCCTGGGTAGAGTGCTGTGGCATCACAGCTCACACCAACCTCCAACTCCTGGGCTCAAGCGAGTCTCTTGCCTCCACCCTCCAAGTAAGCTGGGACTACAGGCGCCCGCCACAACACCCGGCTATTTTTTGGTTGCAGCTGTCATTGTTGCTTGGCAGGCCTGGGTTGGATTTGAACCCGCCACCTTAGGTGTATGTAACTGGCGCCTTAGCAGCCTGAGCCACAGGCGCCGAGCCAATATTGCTTTTTTTAAATGAAATTTTTATTTGGTGCCAATATAGTATCTTTTTAGTTAAAAGTTAGACAAATCCTTTTGTATCTTAAGAGGTTTCCTTTTAAACCTCATGCCTATTTTATCTATTTAAAGAATAATTTTTGAGATGTATACATAAAGGCAAGCCGTAACGCTGTGCCAGCTGGAGCCTGCTCCTCCTCCCCAGAGCATTCCATTCTGGTTTTTCAATACTTTCATCGGTTTTAGAACACCAAACTTTTCCTTGGTCATTTATCTATGTTGTATATTTATATTTCTTTATTATTTATTTTCTTCCACTTATTTTCTTTGAGTTTAATTTACAGTTTTTTCAGCTTCTTTAGACATGCTTAGGTTCTTAATTTTCATCTTTTAGTTTTTTCTATTATAAACACTTGAGATTATAAACTTCTCTCTAGGCAGGTTTTATTACATCACACAGTTTTATATATCGTATCTATATTACCGTCTTGTTCAAAATATTTTTAATTTTTCATTGTTATTTCTTCTTAGATCTAGAAGTCATTTAGAAGTGTGTTGCTTGTTTTGAAAACAGGGATTTCCTAGTTACCTTTTTATTTTTTATTTCCAGTATAATTCCATTATGGTCAGAGAACACACACTGAATGATTTTTGTACTTTCCGATTTGTTGAGATTTGGTATACAGCTCAGTGGCTATTTGGTAACTGTTCCACACGTACTTGCAGATAATGTGCCCCTGTGGTGGTTGGTGGAGTGTACTGTAATGTCAGTCATGTCAAGTTGGTTAGCCATGTCAGATAATCCTTACTGATTTTCTTGCCTATTTTTTTCTAAAAGAATACTTGTGAAAATCTCTCACTGTAACTGTAGAATTACATTTTCTTTTATGTTGTCAGTTTTCCATTATATTTTGAAACTGTGTTATTAGGAGGGTATAAATTAAGTTTCATCAGGAAACTGTAGTTTCCTGATGGAATGCGGTCTTTCATGTTAGGAAACATTGTTCCCCTTAAATTCCACCTTGTTTGATATTAGTATGACTATGCTATCTTCTTTTGGTTAGTGTTAGCACCATTTACCTTTTTCTGTCTTTTAAACTTAAGTCCTCCTGATACACAGTTGACTCTTGAACAACACAGGTGTGAACTGTGAGGGGCACTCAAATGAGGATCTTCTCCTGCCTCTGCCACCTTGACATGGCAGGACCAACCCCTGCCCCTCACCTTGAATTGATTTGAGTTTTTCTCTTATGTGGGCATTAAATTGTCTTCTGGCTTCATATTAGAATTGAGCACATTGGTTTCTTGCTTCTCCATTCTTGTGATAAGAAGAATGTGTTCCAACTTCTTTTGTATTTCTTTTAGTATGTCTGCTGGCAAAAAATTCTCTCCACTTCTGTATGTGTGAGAATATATTTTGTGGCTCGGCACCTATAGCTCAGTGGGCTAGGGCACCAGCCACATAGACCGGGACTGGTAAACAACAATGACAACTACAAAAAAAAAAAAAATAGCTAGGCATTGTGGCAGGCACCTGTAGTCCCAGCTACTTGGGAGGCAGAGGCAAGAGAATCACTTAAGACCAAGAGTTTGAGGTTGCTGTGAGCTATGATAGCACAGCCCTCTACTGAGGGTGACATAGTAAGACTCTGTCTCAAAAAAAGAAATAAAAACAGGTTTGGCACCCATAGCACAGTGGTTATGGTGCTGGCCACATGCACTGAGGGTGTTAGGTTCTAACCTGGCCTGGGCCACCTAAAACAACAATGACAACTGCAACAAAAAAAATAACTGGGCATTGTGGCAGGTGCCTGTAGTCCCAGCTACTTGGGAGGCTGA
>NW_003852678.1:373945-392484 GCF_000181295.1 Otolemur garnettii
CATTGTTGTTTAGCTGGGCTGGGCCAGGTTCGAACCTGCCACCCTCGGTGTATGTGGCTGGTGCCATAACCAGTGTGCTACGGACGCAGAGCCTCTTTGTTAGTTTTTTAAAGATAATTATTTCATATTTCCACCTGCTTTTAAAAATATTTTTTCTTTTGTTTATTTAATTTCGAAGTATTAAGGAGGTACAGATGCTTTTGTTACCTTGTACACCTTGTCTAATGCTTCCATCAGGGCTTTTGATGTGCCCATCATGAGAATGGTGTTCATTGTACCTGGCAGGTTAAGTTTTTACCCTTCACACCCCTCAGCCTGCCCCTTCCTGGTTCCCAGTGTCCTTTATACCTTTCTGTCCGTGTTGACATTGAACTCCCACTTATCAGTGAGAACATGTGGTCACTACCTGCTCTTAAGAAATATCTTTATCTTTGGTTTCAGAAGTTTGACTGATGTACTTAAATATGGTTTTCTTTGTATTTATCCAAGTAGCCATATGTAAACCTTTAGAATTTGAGATTGATGTCTTTTTGTCTCTTTTGAAGAAATCTTAGGCAGTATCTTTTCAGGTGTACTTCCCGCCCCATTCCTTCTCTCTCCCTTTTCTGGATTATAATCGGATGTGTGTTAGACCTTTCTTTCTTTCCTTTTCTCATCCTTTTGTTTTTGCTTTTTCTACTGAGATGTTAAACCTCTATTAACTTACTAACTTTTTAAATTTAATGATTGCTTTTCATTAGATTTTTAAATATAGAGTCTGGTTCTCTGGTAAAATTCTCCATTTCTTGAATTATATGAAAGTCTTTGATAACTCCAATAGTTGGATCACTTGAGGTTCTGTTTTTGTCTTAGTTTTCTTTTTGTTCATTTGGTTCTGTCTTTTGTCATGCTTAGTAACTTTTTTATTGAATTGCTGGATATTGTATTTGAAGAACTATAGAGATGGTAGATACTTGGTCAGGCAGAGAGCATACGGGCAGCTGGCATGACCCAGTGTGGCTGGTCCACCTTGGGTCCTTTATGGCACTTGGGGACTGCCAAGACTCTTGCCCAGCTCTTCAGAGTTGGCCTCTCAGAGCAGAAGTTGCTAGGCCCCTGGTGTTCAATCCTCAAGCCTGTGCATCTCAGAAGTTAGCAGGGACCTTACAGGGAACTGGTGTGCACAGTGTTGGGCTCAGTTCTGGAAATTGCTGTCTTTTCTTTTGCTACTTTGGCCCTCTGAGGCTGGCTATCTCAGAAGCCCCTAAAACACATTTTCTCTTTCCCTGCCAACTGAGACTGTGAGCACAGTGCTGACTTTTATTGGCCTCTGTGTTACTGCCCTGGGAAGTAGCAGATGGCCTAAGGCAGATCAGAATGTGTGGTGCCTCTGGTTCACCTGACTTACAGTTGTCTCTACCAGAAGTCACTCTGCCACCATCTCCCCACCCTTGCTTGAGCCCGTGGTTCTTGCTCTTGCCTGGATGTTGCTCTGACTGCTCTGCCTGCTCATCCTCTGGCCCTGCACAGCCTGCTTCAAGCACTTGGGCAGTCCTTTCAAGACTGGAACCAAAGCTCGCTGATTCCTGCCCTAGACTCTCCAGTGGCTTCTCCCAGGTGTGGAATAAAATCCACATCCTTCTCCTATGACCAAAAAGGCTATGACCTCTGACCTCCCTGCCTCACTCTCCCTCCTTGCTATTCTCAACCCTCACTGTCCACTTTGATTCTCCCACAACATACCAGACATGTTGTCTTCTGGGTCTCTCTGCTTTCCAGAACACCCCAACCCAGGACCCTGGCTTGGCACTGACAAGACAATGAGCAGATAATTAAAATCAGTTAGAACAAGAATGATGCCCAGTTCAAGAAACTGCATCTGTCTCTGTGCTGCTCAGCTCCTCCTGGCTGTCAGTATGCCTGTTGTACACACCTGCGTGAGAGTAAGGTCTGCAAGCACGAAGTGGCCCTGCACAGTGCTGGATCCTTTGGATTTGGGACAGAGCTGGGCTCCTGGTTGTGTGGGAGGCTCACTCCTAAGGGCAGGGGACTTTGAGAAGGCACTTGGACATCTTTAAAGTTCACAGATGTTACATATAACGATAAGGGTGGTATGTTAGGTTATTTGAGGTGTGTCACTCATAAAGGAGAATGCATGGCAGGATGGTGCAGCCCAGCCACAGCGTTAGGATTTGGTTCACGGCAAGGCCCAGCAGTGACTCATTGGCCTTTTCTTGGGCCTGGTCCTTCCAAGGAGATCCAAGGGGGCCTGGTGGATGGGGAGTTGGCAGGTGTACCACCCTTATTCCCCACTCAGCAGACTCTCCCAGACACCTGCCCTTCACCAAGTGCTGAGGCTGAGAAGGAGGGTGACTCTTGGGGAGCACTTGGTGGGGACTGGGCTGGCTGCTCATGACCTGGGAGCTGGGTCTTTATGGACCTGCTGTCAAACAGCTGAGGTCACCTGAACTCTGTAGTGAGTGACCTCATTCCTAGTTATATCCAATACATAGCAGAATCTGGCCTACCAGGTGTGGGGTCTAAAGACACCCTCTCTACCTGCCAGGCTCCTGTTTAGGAAGTTTATAATGAAGGCTCTGAAACCACAGGTTACCCTTCTTTCACAGTTTCAAATGTTCCAGCTGATTCTATGCTTTTGTGAGGAGCTATGCTGTGCAAAGTGTCAGGGCATGTGCTTTTGGATCCTGTGCCAATTGCTACCATCCATGTGGGTGGGGAAGGGAGTATGGTGCCCATGTCCCAAGCGGCTGTTCCTGCTTTACCCTCTGGTGAGAGTTGGAGACCATGTGGGGTCAAGAGCCGGTCAGGAGCCAGAATGGGTTTTATGCCAGCTACGGTGCCTGCAGCAGGCATCAGTGCAGTGCAGACAGTGGGGGTCAGTGCTCTGTGTGTGGCAGACATGCAGAGCCCCTGTGGGGGCCAGTGCTTCTGATGACCTGTCCTTGTGGGCATGGCCAGTAGCTTACACTCTTAACAGGGCTGTGGGTGGGGCTGTGCATAAAGGTGCCAAATGGAGTTGGCTGCAGGGAGGGATTAGTCAGCAAGAGGGACCTACAAAAGTCAGCTGTGGTGGATGGTGGATGGGGCTAGACTGGTTGTCCACCTAGGGAAAGTGGAGGTTTTGCTCCTTAGAAATAGCTGCTTAGCAAAAGGGAGGGGGACATAATACCAGACAGAAGATGCTCAGAAGCCACGAGCAAATCCCCAAATACTCATCAGTTGGGGTGCCTGTGATCTGGGCCCTAGGACAGGCCCTGGGGGCTTGTGGGGGCTTATACAGTTGAGCCTCTTGTCTGGGACTCTTCTGGAGTCCCTTCTGGCAGAGCTAGATGGACCAGGATCAAGTGTCAGGCAACTTTCATTTTAAGGAAAGCAATTATTTTAACTCATTTGAAAGTGTAATCCCAAGCTCTTTTTAAGATGTGCGCACTTTCATGTTTTGTTTTGTTTTGTTTTGAGACAATCTCACTATATCGCTGTTGGTAGAATGCCCAAAGTGCCATAGCTCACAACAACCTCAAACTCTTGGGCTTAAGCAATTCTCTTGCCTCAGCTTCCCAAGTAGCTGGGACTATAGGTGCCCGCCACAATGCCCAGCTAGTTTTTTGTTACACTTGTCATTATTGTTTAGCTGGCCTGGGCCAGGTTTGAACCCACCAGCCTGGGTGTATGTGGCCAGCACCCTGCCCACTGAGGGACAGGCACCACCAGCATTTCCATGTTTTGTTTGGTTTTGGTTTATTTCGTCTTTGAGACAGAGTCACTTTGTCACCCTCAGTAGAGTGCTATGGTACTCATAGCTCACAGCAACCTCAAACTCATAGGCTCAAGCAATCCTCTTGACTCAGTCTTCCACGTAGCTGGGACTATGGGTCCTATCCTGTCACAACACCCGGCTGGTCTTAGAGATGAGACCTTGCTCTTGCTCAGGCTGGTATTGAACTCATGAGCTCAAACAGGCCACCCGCCCAGGCCTCCCAGAGTGCTAGGATTACAGGCATGAACCACTGTGCCCAGCCTTCCTTCCATGTTTTTTTTTGTTTGTTTTTTGGAGACAGAGGCTCCCTTTTCACCCTCAGTAGAGTGCTATGGCATCATACAGCAAGCTCAAACTCTTGGGCTCAAGTTTTTTTTTTTTTTTAGTAGAGATGGGGTCTTGTTCCTGCTCAGGCTGGTCTTGAATTCCTGAGCTCAAGTGATCCACCTGCCTTCCCAGAGTACTGGGATTATAGGTGTGAGCTACTGTGCTCGGCCCCCACTTCCATGATTTATTATGAAAATTTTCAAACACTTGCAAAGTTGAAGTAATTGTAGAGTTGCTTGTTAACACATGGGGTCTAGGCTCCCCCTGATACCTCTTACCCCTGCTTTGCATCCCTAAGTTGGCTTATTTTTTTGTATATTTGGAAGAACTTTATGGACAGTAGTCCAGAGCCCTTTGGCAGACAGAAATTAGCTGGCTCCTATCTTCCTCTGGAGGTCAAGTTGCATAAAGTGGAATGCACAGGTCCGTTGCTGTGTGGTGAGTTCTGACAAGTGGTGCAACTCAGCTCCTCCCAGTAGGGCTGGAGCAGTGCCAACACCAAGAGCAGTCCTTCTGCCCTTGCAGATGTCCATTGTTGGGACATCCGTCCTCATCAATGAAAGCAAGCACACATGCTCCCTCTAGAAGGCCCTGGCTCTTGGCATGCTGCTGAGCTTCACTCATGTTGTGGATGTGCTGCGTGGTGGTACCATGTGAGCACAGGACAGCTGGACATCAGTCCTTCTTCTGACAAACTCCTAGGCTATTCCCAGTTTTTGCTATTATGAACAAAGCTGCTGTGAACACTCTTTTGTAAGTCTTTCTGTGGACATAACGTTTTTATTTCTCTTGGGTAAATCCCTAGGAGTGGAAGAGCTGAGTCAAAGGCACGTGTCCAGGTATGTGGTGGCCTGCGCTTGTCCCACGTCCTCACCAGCGGCTGGTGCTACAGGTACATGGTAGCGTCTCATTGCGTATCTATGATAACTAATGTGGTGGAGGTTTTTTTTTATTTTCTGTTCAAAAGTTTTACCCATGGCTTGGCACCCATTACTCAGTGGCTAGGGCGTCATCAGCCACATGCACCAGGGCTGGCGGGTTTGAACCCGGCCTGGGTCTGCTAAACAACAATGACAGCAACAAGAAAAAAATAGCTGGGTGTTGTGGCTGGTGCCTGTAGTCCCAGCTACTTGGGAGGCTGAGGTAGGAAAATTGCTTAAGCCCAAGAGTTTGAGGTTGCTGTGAGCTATGACACCTTGGCACTCTACTGAGGGTGATATAGTGAGAATTTGTCTCAAAAAAACAAAAAAAAAGTTTTACCTATTTTTTAGCCATTATTGTTATCTTTATTTAAATAGACTATTTTTACTACAGTTTTAGTTTATAGGAAAAGTGTGCAGAAAATACCAAGTGTTTCAGCTTGGCACCTGTAGGTCAAGCAGCTAGGGCATCAGCCACATACACCAGAGCTGGCGGGTTCATATCCAGCCTGGGCCTGCCAAACAACAATGACAACTACAACCAAAAAAAAAAAAAAAGCTGGGCATAGTGGCGGGTGCCCTTAGTCCCAGCTACTTGGGAGGCTGAGGCAAGAGAATCACTTAAGCCCAAGAGTTTGAGGTTTCTGTGAGCTGTGACACCCCACGGCACTCTACCAACTCTGTCTCAAAAGAAAAAAAAAAGAGCCAAGAGTTCCCTTGTGAGTTCCCCACAATTCCCTGTGTTAGTCACGTCTTGCATTAGTGTGGCATTTGTCAGAGCTGATGACTAGAGACACAGCTCACAGTCTATGTTGGGGTTTGTTGCTCACCGTGCTGCACATTGCTTGGGCAGAATGGTTCCACTGCCCTAAAAATCTTCTGAGTGCCCCCCGATCACCCTCCCTCCCTACCCCCTGGCAACCATTGATATTTTACTGTCTCCACACTCTTGCCTTTTCCAGAGTGCTTATAGTTTATGGAATCACACAGGATGTAGCCTTTGGCTCCGCTAACTTTTTCTGTTGTTTGGCTTTCTTTGATGACATTGATTTTTGTGCACGTGGTTGGTGTTGCTGTCATTTCCTTTTCTTTCCTTTTCCTCACAGTTCTTCTCACTAGTTTGCTGGTGTCCAGTGCAGGATTTTCTTTCTACTTGTTGCCACCCTCCGTGATGAAGTCTTGCCTTTTCATTCCAGATCTCACCCTTGGCTGCTGGTGGCTGTGTGAGGCTGTAGTCATGGCACTTTGTGTATCCCTGACACTTTGTTTCTCCTTGGCCACCTGATTGGGGCCAGGATTTCTTTATTAGTTGCTTCTTGAATTTATACCAAATCCATGAATGAATGATATGGATTTAAACTTCATCTTATCAGTTGCCTACACCTGTGACTCTGTGACATCTGAATTTTCCTTAGGACATTCTTGGTACGATTTATCTCCTGAGAGCAAGAACAGGTTCCCCAGATGAGCTGGGGCTCATCTGCTTAGCAGAAGGTGGGTGCATGTCTGCGAGTCTGTGAGTGCTGTGAGGACTGTGCCAGGTTCTCTGCCCTGGACACTGCCTGATGCTGGATGGGCACTTGGTAAAGCCTTGTGAGAAGGGAATGGGCTCTGTTGTATGTTGCTGTGCTGTGTCAGGGCAGAAGACCCTCTCTGCGGTGGACACCTGACAGGAGCTGGCTGAGAGCTACTCTGTGAAGGTGGACTATCTCTTGAGGATCATATTGAAGGCCACTCCTATTTCTGGTTCCCCGGGCTTGGTTCCCCATTTCTTTCAGCCCCTTGTCTTGGTAGTGAGCTCATGAAGGTTTCTTTCAGCATCAGCGGAATAGGAGGTTCTGATGAGTCCTACTGTGTAGCCCCACTTTTCTGTCAAGGCCTTTTCCTACTGACCAAGTGCTGAGCTTAGACTCAGCAGACAAGGCCCCCACCCCTGAGTGTGCAGTCTTCCCATCTTTGAAGTCTGTCGTGTAACCTGAGCTGCTGCCTCCAAGAAGATCCTTGACTCTTGTTCCAGACATGCTCCTGGACCTCAGCGACCTGCTTCAGGTACATTGGTCACCTCTCTGAGTCTCCTTCCACCTAAAGTTGTGACTGGGGCACTCTGCCCTCCATACTCACCGGAGGCCAGTCTGTATCCTCTTCCCTGAGGGGAACCTTCATTTTATAGGACAGAGAAGCCTTTGTGACATGAGGTCACGTGTCTTTGTGCAGGTGTCATGGGTCATGGGGTTGGCCAGGCTGGGCAGCCCAGCCTTACACTTAGGGAAGCTAAGAGAACTTTTTTTTTAAGATACAGGGTAGGTGTGCATCACTCTGCCCAGCTTTCCAAGTAAACTTCTGTCCTAAGCAAGGGAGATTATTTTTTTAAAAAAGGAAAAATTGCATGCATTCAAAATTATAGTAAAACCTTGTATTTATGGTCTATTTAGAACATTTGCTTTCTAGATACAAAAAAGCATTTTCTGTTGCACCTCTCTGTCTAAACTGCTGTACATGGTAGAAAGACCAGCAGTACCAGTGACACCTTTGCAGATGGGATAATCATGGGGCTATGGGGTGTGGAGGCTCTACATTGTGTCTGTCCTTGCTGCCAATACTGGGGGTCTGGATAAGGGTTGGACTCAAGTCCTTGGCCTCCTGTCCTGAGTAGTAGCAGAGCTCCCGAGCCCATAGTAATCATTGTACTGAGGACTCTGAAAGAGCAGTATAATCACTGAAAACAAACGTGCCTGCATTGTGAGGATTCATTACAGAATTGACATGGATTTCATACCCAGAAGGAAAATCTTCCACCCAGATCTAGGCACCCTGTGGAGTCCATGCCACCACCTCTGGTTCTTGGGAGTTCAGTGCCCTTGGGTAGTGACCAGCAGTTAGATTTCTGCCTGGATTAGACAGCGGTTGTGTCTGTCTTCCCAGCTGTCTTTATAAATGGCATGTCTCAGAATATGGTAGCAATATTTTGTGGTCAAGCTAAAAATAATTTGTTGGAATTGTGATAATCCAGTAATTCCACGTGTCAAATGCTCCATACTCAGTTCAGGGCAAAGCCTGTGATCCTGTTTCTAATCTAGTGATTTCCCAGGAAAGATGGGCACAGGGGCCAGGGCCAGGGCAGGCTTGGGTACCACTTAGAGAGAGAGAGGTATTCTAATACTTTCTGGAGTCACAGCCTTTGGAAAGAGGCATCAGTCAGGTTATCAAAATGGAAGAAGGGACCAGTAAGCATTATGTCCGTGTTTGCCCAGGGCTGAAGCCAGGTACAGGGTGAAAGTCCCGGTGCCCTCAGGAGGGGCCTGTGTATTCGAGGCTGGACACACTGAGACCTTCAGAGGAGAGGCAGAGCTGAGTGCCAAGACCTGTGTTCTAAGGAGGCTGGGCCATGCCTGTGTGATCTCCTGATGGCCCAGAATGATCTGGCACTCACAAGGTGTTTGCACCTATCTGGGTGCAACATGCTTGCATTAGGTGAGGACTTTCCCTGGGGGGCTTGATACTGGTGAGGGCTCACTGCCTTAAGGAAATGACTTAAAGTTGGATGAGACCACCACAGTTAGGCTTCTCTTGAATTTTTGATTCATGCACATGCTAAAGGTTAAACTCCCCAGTTTTGAGTGTGAGTTCCTGTGGAGGGGAGCCTGGCATGCACTTCACCTGGGGACTCACTTGGTCCTCTGGCAGGCCCACACCCAGGCAGACACAGAGGCCCACAAAAGTGGTCTCTGTATCGTTTACCTGCTGTCCTGTGAGAAAAACAGAGGAGGGCTGGCCAGCCACGCCCAGCCTTGACTGTCTGCCCAGGGGAGGGAATGTTTGACTTCTGATAAATTCCACACACATTAGTGCATTTTACATTCACAGCTTTATTAACATTTGATTTTCCATGTGAAGTCCCTTTAGAGCAGCAATTCTCAACTTGTGAGTTGCAACCCACAGGAACTGTATTAAAGAACTATTGCATTAGGAAGGTTGAAAACCACTGCTTTAGAGAATGCTCAGGTCTCCTAATATAGCCCGTGTCTGCCTGGGCCACAGGGTAGGGTAGAGAAAGTTTGAGGTGGGCAGCAGAAGCCATGGTGGCCCCTCCAGTGGGGCCTGGACATCCCAGCAGCAGATCATTGTTCTGCCATAGCCAAAACAGATCTGGAATTAGGAGGGTGAGGATGCAGGAGCCTGTGCAGGAGCCTGCACAGGCCTAGGAAGATACACTTACATGCTGTGTGCACACTCATGCACCACACCTACTCACACACACTGTATTCTGTCTGAGGACTCCTGGAACCCAGGAGTTCTGAGAGAAGGTAGAATTCTTTCAGAAGGCACATGCTGTGTGCTGCCAGCCTTAGGATGGGGCCCTCAGGAACATGCAGGAGGAGGCAAGAGCTGTGCCCAGCTTGGGACAGGAGGCAGCCAAGGTGTTCCCACCGCTGCTGCCTCGGCAGGCCAGTCTTAGCCTTCCCAGCTGGATAGGTTCCCTGAGCTGACAGAGCCCCTGAATGCTATCTCCAGCTCCTGCCTCTAATGTAGACCCCTGGTCCCTTGAAGTCAGCATGTGCCTGAAGTGCCACCTGCATGCTGGGACAGGGACCTTCTCAGGACCCATAGGAAAGGGAGTTCTTTGGGGAGCCTAGAGGCAGAAGACCAGGCTGGTGAAACCTGTGGGGCTCAGGTGGTACAGAGGCAAGCCAGGGGTGGGGACAGAGGGCAGGTGGGATTTTCACAGCTTTGCACCTGTCCACACTGCCCATAGACCCTGCTCAGAAGCACCCTCCCAACGCAGGGCTCCTGAGGGGAACAGGGCCCATTGTAAGGCTGTGTGTAGGGTTCAGGTACAGGCCAAGGGCCCTGCTTTCCCAAGGACAAGCAGTGATGCACCCACCACTGACTGCCAGCCTCACTCCTGTCCTGTGGCAGGAAGGAGCAATGGCAGGTGACAGGCAGGGATTTGGATATGGATCCCAGCAAGGGAGCTGAGGCCAAGACCCCTGGGTCTGTTGGTCATGGTGCGGAGGTGGGGCCAGTGGGCCTGTGTGTGGGTAACAGGCCTTGTGTTCAGGCACACATAAGCCCAAGTCAAATGCACAGTGCACTGTGTGCCTTCCCTGAGAGGGATGCTCCAGGCAGATTTCCTTGGTTAACAAGTAGTCACTGGTGAGATGGTGTAGCAGCAGTCAAGGGGGAAGAGGGCAGCCTCAGGAGGCCAGCCAGGCTCACCGGGATGTGGGTGGGTGCACCATAGGCTGCAGGGGGCCCTGATATAGAATTTCTGAAAGACTGAACATATGCATTTTAAGAAAGGAAAGGCAGCGCACATCTCCTTAAACATGAACGCCATTTCTGGTTGTCCTCTCTCCATCCCAGGTGAACGTGTACGTGCTGGGAAAGACGTTTCTTCTCTTGGCGAGAGAGCTCTGCATAAATGCACCGGCCATAGGTAGGCATCTGGGCTGGGAAGGGGCTCCCAGGGCTGCTCAGGAACCAGTGTGCCAGATGCTTCTGCAGAAGTGTCAGCACAACACCTGTCAGGGTAAGGAGTGTCCCCTACTGTTGGGAGCTCAGCAAGGGAGGCTTTATTTCTAGTGCAAAACTAGAAAAGCCCATCGTTAGTGGCATCAAATGTGACAAGGGTGCAGGTGGGAGACAGGGGCTGTGTGCGGGGGCCTGCCTTGTTTGGGCAAAGTTTGAGAAATATACCTGGCCTGCAGGTGCCTTCAGGAAGGTGGGACCTCCACACAAGGCAAGAGCCTTTATTTTCTTCTACATTTGTGTACTCTGAGCTTCCAGAGTGGGCAACTTCATGTGCCTGTGTCCCTCTCTCAGCATGGGGAAGTAGTAGAGTAAATCTTATTTCCCCCTTGAGGCAGTACCAGTGTTCCATGCATGTAGAATGGGACCTGACGGGAAAATCTAGAAGGAGATGATCATAACAGCACTCTGCCTGATGGGTCTGACTTAAACCCTTTGAGCTTTGCCAAGCGGACTAGTTTCCACAGCCTGCTTGCTCTGAAGGCCATCTCCTTACTTGGCTGTCAGTATCCACAGGTTTCAATAGCTCAGCAGTGTTCAGGGCCCAGTGGGGAGAGGGGTACTGGCCCTGGTGCTGGGCAGGATGGGCCAGTTTCCCCAGTGTCAGGATGTCCAACTAGGCTGGGGTTCTATGCCTAGCCCACACCCTCTCCCAGGAGGCCACAGCCTGTGCCAAGTAGGGCTGTCCCTCCCCTTTGGGGGTTTCTGAGGTTTTCTAGAAACAAAGCAACTGCATGTAGTGTGTGTAGTGTGGGAAAACAGGCAAAAGGCTGGGAGAGCCTGCTTTACCCCACAGTGCACGGCCACACAAGCCATCCCCCACAGCAGTGGCACTGCTAGTGTTAGTGTTGGCCAGTCTGAGGCCAGGGGTCTTTTCCCAGGGCCTGGAGTGCTGGGCCCAGGAGAGCATGCCCCCACTAATCTAGGTCACACAGCAGGACTTCAGAGGTGGTGGCGATGCTTTAGGAAGAACAGAGGTAACCAGACACTATGTGTTTCTGGAATGTTCTAGCTGCAGCCCTAGAGAGAAACCAATCCCAACTGGTAGGGGCACAGGGGACAGATGGGCATCTCCAGGATGTGGTTTGCTTCTAACCACTGAGCAGTGATGGTTTTCTCCTCTTGATGGCCAGGAGGACTTGTTCTCAGTTGTATAAAAAAGATAATGCCCAGATTGTGACTCCTATAGTCATTGATCTACACATAACTACCATTTTATGCAACCTTTATTATGAAAATCTACTTAAATAGATGAACTATTTTAAGGAATTTTTCACTAATTTTAGATTTGAAAGCAAAGTATCATATTAAGCTTGGAATCCCTTAAAACCCAAGAAGGTGGGAGGAACATCCAGCCCCTGGATGGAGGCAGTGTGAGTGCCTCTGGGAGGGGACTTGGGGCCTGTCTTATACCTAAATCTGCCCGATGCCTGAGATTCAGATGCTAGGCTCTGGCTGGGTAGAAAAGGGGTCTATTTTATACCATTAGGCTATAGCTGACCCAGAGATACTAAGTGGGGTTTTCCACGGCTGTGAGGCAGCCTCCACCTCCCTCCATGTACTCAGGTCTGGCTACTGCAGAGGGCCAGTGGCATCATAGCCTTTCCACTGCAGTGTGTCAGGCGTAGAAGATTAGCTCAGGGATCTGCCCACCCTGGACCCCTGTCCCGTTGGTGCTGTCTGAGGAGCATTGGAACTGGAAGGTCACCTTCCCGCACTGCACTTCTGTCATCCCCTCCTGCCCAAAGTAGCTGAGCTCGCTGCCATCCAGGACAGCACTGGCCGTGTAGAAGCTGTCTTGTTCAACCTGGACTGGGTGTTCAAACCAGACTGAGAAGGTGTTACTGGATCCGTCTGATACAAACTTAGTCAAGTTCTGAGCCAGGACTAGCCCCAGCCGCTTGAGTTCAATCTTTACACTGTACTCGGCCTTTCCAGAGCTGGACCCATACAGGCCAAGCCCTGCAATAAATACCCTTCTGTCCACGGCAAACTGGATGCTGTCACAGCGCCCACGGTACCGCCACTGGTTGCTGCGGTAGGCAGAAGATTGGAAGCGGTGGCATCTCTGTGGGGCGAGGCCCTTTCTCTTGGTCAGCGGGAAGTCCAGGCGTGGCTTATTGGCAGCTGTGTACCACAGGAAGATATGATGAGTCTCCTCAAGGGTCAGGATGTCTGACTGGGCAGCACCATTGGCAAACTCCTCCAGGGTCATGGTTGGAATTCGGACCAGATAGAGGGCTCGCCCCAACACATGCCTTTTGTTGCGTGGGGTGACCGGCAGGCCCTGCCTCTTGCATTCTGCCTCAGCCCAGTGTAGGACTGCCTCAAAAACCACTGCCTCCTTGGTGTTGAGGGCCTCCCTGGTCAGGATGATCTCCAGTGTTTGCCGATCGATTTCACAGAAGCCTTCAGACCGCAGGGCCATCTCTGCCTGTGCATCGATGACCTCCCAGCAACGCTGGGTCAGCTCAGGTTCCTCAAACAGCCGGCTCTGAGACAGCAGGACGCAAGCATTTTTGGCTTCCAGACTTGTCTCCAGAAAGTTGACACAGGCTTTTGCCAACGCAGGGACAATGTACTTCTTAGCAGCATAGAGAGTGGCCAGCACAGTGTCAGCTTCAAGTTCAATCTCATCACTGTACATGTACCTAGGCAAGACAGGTGGAGGCTGCTGGGCCTTGGCCTGTGGCCAGCACTGAGGGCTGAGGGAGTTGCCCATCAGCTGCTATGTGCGATGCTCCCAAACTGGAAGGCTGCCTGTGAGTGGCCAGGCAGTAAGGAGAAACCCCTATCCTAACCCCCTCAGAGCAAACTTACTTTAGCAAGATCAAAAAAGCGGTGGGCTCCACATCCGGTATATGAATTTCTGACTTGACTTCTGCAAGGTCGCCATAAAACATGGCATAGAAGACAGAGCTGCCCACAGCCAAGACATACTGTAAGGGAAAAAAACCTGTGTGAGCGGGCGGGGGTGGGGGAGTGGTAGGGGAGGGGAGTGGCGGCAGGGAGCGAGCAGATGTGGGCTGCGACCAGCATCCTGGGTCGAGGACAGCCGCTCTCAGGAGGTGGCCCGTCGCTCTTGGGGGCACAAGGGGCTGACCCTGTACCAACCTTGTGGGCAGGTACCCTCCTGGTCGCGCCCAGGGGCCCCACGACGAAGTGGACGTCAGCCATGAGCTCGCTGTTGAACATCAGCGCGTTCCTGCAAAGGCAGCACACGGGCTCGGCTCCGCGGGCCGCGCGGGCGGGCGGTCGCGGGGTGGGGCGCGGGCTCACCTCTCGCGCAGGGTGGGGTGGCAGGACTGCCAGTTGGGGCTCTCCGCGTTGTTGTTGCAGGGCGTGGGCGGCACGGGCGCGGGTGGCGGCGGCGCGGGGGCCGGGGCGCGGGGCGGGCTGCGCGGGCTGGCCTTGCTGCCCGCGGCTGCGGCATTGCTGTTGGCGATATCTGTGGCAGCCGCGGCGCGGGCGGGCGGGTAGAGGTCCGCGGCCATCTTCGCGGGCAGGGCGGCTGGGGCGGCCTCGGCGCAAAGCGGTGCCGCGCCGCAAACCCTGGCGCCGCGCCGGGGCTTCGGGGGCGGCTCTGCAAGCACAAGAAGGGCTGTGAGGCACTGCGCGACGCGGCCGTGCAGGCAGGCCAAGGGCAGCAGCATGGGGCCGCAGCGGGAGGCGTCGGCTGGGGATAGCTCCCCGCGCCGCGCCGCGGCCCCGCCCGGCCCTGCGACCCCTGCGGGAGCCCGCGCCCCGCCGCAGGGGGCGCCGTCCCGCCCGCCTTCCCCCGTACCCGCCGCCGCGCCGGCGCGTCCCCGCGCGTCACGGTACGTCTCGGCGCGCAGAGGCCCCGCCCCCGCCGATGCGCGCTGTCGCTCTGGCCCCGCCCTCGCCCCGACCAGGTTGGGAGGGGACTGGCGCCGCTAGAGGCCTAGAAGGAGGGCGGGCCCAGCGCGCCTTTCCTGCATTGGAGTGGCGGCTCAGCTATCTTGTTACTCCACGCCTCCGCTCCCTCCCACTATTTAATCCGTTTATTTTTTTTTTTCACTCAAAATGAAATGTTACTCCCATTTTGAAGAAATGCCTGAGGTAGAGGGGTATTTCCTTTCCTTTTTTTTTTTTTTTTGAGACAGAGTCTATGTCGCCATGGTGGAGTGCTGTGACGTCACAGCTCCCAGCAACCTCAAACTCTTGGGCTTAAGCTATTCTCTTGCGTCAGCCTCCCAAGGAGCGGAGACTACAGGCGCCCGCCATAACACCCGGCTCTTTTTTTGTTGCAGTTGTTATTGTTTAGGTGGCCTGGGCCAGGCTCGAACCCTACAGCCTCGGTGCATGGGGCTGGCGCCGTAATCACTGTGCTACGGGCGCCGAACCTAGTTCCCTTCGTTTTTAGAAGGAATTACTCAGAGCTTCGCAGGTGCTTAGTCTGTTCTCTATCAGCGGTCGCCGGGCCTGGCTCACACCGCTCTCTGTCAGCAGGTGCACAGCTCACCTGGGGTCAGGCATAGGGTGACCAGACGTCCCGCTTTTGAACAATTTGTCCTGCGTCCCGCGGCGTTTTTAAAGTCCCGATTTTTGGAAAGAATGCACGAACGGGCGGGAGAACAAGAAGGGAATATGCAATTTTCGGCTGCCATGTGGCTATTTTGCCAGAATATGAGTTTTATATTACTTCTGTTAATTTTATAATGTTAAACCGTAATAATAACAAATAATTGCTGAGAAGTGATTATTGAGAACTGCTTATCAAAGTTTACATTGTTGTCAGGCCCTGCCCTGCCCCGTCCCCGCTCCCCACCCCATGTTGTCCCACCTTACCGATGTTAAAATCTGGTCACCCTAGTCTGGCATCCTCCATACCTGGGTGTCTTCTTGATTTATTTTGAAGACCTTGGTGACTTCCGACTTGAGAACCCCTTGTCACATTCTTTTGCTGATGGGCACTTTACAGGACGGGAGTGTGAATATTTTGGGACAGCGCCTTTGCACCCTTCCTCCCATTGCATTAGTGGTTAGTGTGTTTTTTTGTTTTGGGTTTTTTTGTTGTTGTTGGTAGTGAAATGCTGGCTCAGAGGATCATTTCTGTATTTTTTGCCTTTAAGGGTTAGAGGTTGCCAGCTCTCCCCTGCACACTGCCAGATATTACCCTGCATGGTGTGAGAGGCCTGGTTTCCCACAGCACCCACTTTATTTCTAGTGTAATTTAATACTTGAAAAACGACATGACATTGTTTTAGTTTATGTGCCTTTAGTTACTAATACAGTTGAATATGTTTTCTGTATTTATTAGTCATTTGTATTTTTCTAGGTTTTATGTTTATGCCTTTTTAATGGATTTTATGTTTATTACCATTTTTTATTGGCTTATTGGTAGTCTTTTTCTAGTTTGACCACTCTGTAATTTAGATAATTGTAGCCACTGGAAGCAAACACTCACAGATTGCACTTTCCGCCCTGCTCTGGGTGCTTTGTATATTCAACCCTGAGGTGGCAGGAACTGCCATTTCCCCCACATTGTCCTTGAGTTAACAGCACAGAGAGGTTAGTAATGTGCTCAAAACCACACAGCTGGTAAGTAAATTTGGTCCCAGACATCCAGGCCTAGATCCTGGGTTCCCAAGAGGAGACTCACCTGCCTCTCCTGGTCTGCTGATTGACCTACCTGTCCTTACTGGTGGTAATGGCTTTCTTTGTTGGGATGTCGTGTCCAGGGTCATGCTTGGCAGCCTTCTAGGTGGTGTAGCTCAGCTATGACAGCAACGTCAGTACGCTTCATACATGGCTAGTTGGAGGCCTCATGCCAGTCCTGGGAATTATATAACACTGGACACCTGTCTTTGCAGATGAGGAGACCAGACTTCAGAGGTCATGTCACCTGCCCCAGGCCATGCAGCTGGTGTGTGTCCAGGCCTGGATTCAGACACGCAGCTTCAGAGTCTTTGCTTTCCTCATCCAAGGTCACATATATGACCTGCATTTCCCTCTGCTCCTGTCTTTCAAATTTCCATATAGGGAAAATGTACAGGGTACAGCTGAGCAGCTTAGTGACTGGTCAGTGGCACACCCTTAGTCACTGTGCCCATAGTCTAAATATCGAACAGGAGCTCTGTTTCTTCCATGGCTGTCATTGTGTCATTGATCTGTTCAAGTTTTCAGCCTAGTCAGTTTTAGTAAATGTTCCCTATGAGAACATCCCTTTCAAAAGTATTTGCTGTTTTTTTCACAAACGACTATCTGGAATGAATGCATTACGATTTGGGAAGAAAAATGCTGACTATCCAATTTTAAAAAAACAGTCATAAGAGGTGAGCAGACATTATAAAAATGGCTGGAAGTGCTCACATCATTAGTTACTCAGGGAATGGGGCACCACTGAGGCTCCCCACCTCTGCAAACTGCTGAATTTAAGAAGATTGATTATATGACCGAAATATCAGTGAAGGTGTGGGGTAGCTAGAATTCTCGCTCTATGGTGGGAGCATGACTTGGTACAATTCACCTCCAGGACAGTGGTAGTGCCCACACTAGAGCCCGGAAAGTCCCAAGAAAAGCTATACAAATGCCCACAAGAACACAGCCACAGATGCCACAGCAGTGCTGGCAAAGATGGGCTGGCCACTGTGGCCATGGTTTATGTCCCAGCCAGAGGACAGAGAAAATGGTTAAGAGCATAAACAGTTTTTAGGAACAAAATGCAAATAGCCAGAGTGGAAACAGTTCACATGTCCATCAGCAAGTAGAAGGGACTGACAAATTGTGGTTGATTGATATGAATACAGAGAGAATAAGTAAATTATAACTTCACACAAAGCTAAAGTGGGTGGTTATCTCAAAACGAGGTGCTATGGGGCTCTGCTGGGCAGCCAGAGATGGTCAGCATGTTGATCTGGGTGGGGTTGTGTGGGTGTGGATGTCTAAAAATACTTAAGTAAAAAAGAAAAAAATCCATTTTTTGCACTTTGACTTTTAAATGTATCATAATGTCATGAACAATATGTCATCAGTTAGAATCTCTACCTCTGTGTTGACATCCTCTCTTTTGTTTCTAATGCCTATTTGTATTTTTTCTCTTTTTTCTCCTGATTAGACTTGGTAGAGATTTGATGTTTTTGGAGTACCAGCTCTGCATTCTACTTATTTTTTATTATAATAAACACATAAATTTACCTCAGCAGTTTTTGATATACAGTTTCACATTAACTATATGCACATCTTTAGAACTTACTGATACTGCATGACAGAAACTATATCCACTGAACAAATGCTCCTTGTTTCCTTCTCTTCCCCCACACCCAGCCCCTGGCACCCCATCATTCTTCTTTCGTCTCTATCATTTATCTACTCTGGGACCTCATGTAAGTGGGTCACGCGGTATTTGTCCTTTTCATATCTGGCTTATTTCACATGTCACAACATCGTCAAGGTTCATCTACATTGTACCATGTGTCAGAATTTCCTTCCTTTTTAAGGCTAAGTGACAGTCCATCATATAAGTGGACTTTGCATGTCTATTCATCTACCCATGGGTATGGGCTGATTGCATCTCTGGGCTGTTATGAATAATGCTGCGGTGAACATGGGTGTGCAGCCACTCCTTTGCCATTCTGATTTTGCATCTCTTGGGTACATACCCAGAAGTGGAGCTGCTGGATCATATGGTAATTCCATCTTTGATTGTTTTTAGGAACCACCATACTGTTTCCACAGTGGCAGCACCATTTTCCATTCCTGCCAACAGTGTGCAAAGGTTCCAGTTGTTACTCCTCCTTGCCCGTCCTTGTTATAATTTTCTTTTCTTGAGAGGGGCCATGCTAACGTGTATGAGGTGGCGTCTTGTGGTTTTGATTTCTGTTTCCTGGTTAGTTAGTGATGTTGAGCTTCTTTTTGTGTTTTTTTTTTTTTTTTTTTTTTTGAGACAGAATATCTTCTTTGGAGACATGTCCATTCAAGTCCTTTGCCCATTTTTAAATTATATTATTTGGGTTCTTTGTTACTGAGTTGCAGAAGTTTCTTAT